>NC_137004.1:12788104-12878104 GCF_032717465.1 Coenobita brevimanus | reverse complement strand
ACCTCGATGAATAACCGCCTCCTCTCGGACTCTGACAGTAAGAATGATTTCCTGAAGCACTTGCAGTACACTCTTCCTGAAGTCTTGCACTGAACTTAGTCAATAACACACAAAAGTCTGTTCTCTTCACAGTGTGTTCACTTTAGTCCAAATAATGCTCCATTTTAATTTTGTGATGCACATTAACTTTTCCCATTCTTTTCAAAATTTCCAAAGGCAAAACAAAGAAATCTATTTACGTTAAATTTAGTTTCCACTGAGTTTTTTCTCTCAACTCGAAAACCTTAACACAACACACCGTTTTTTTCACTGCACAACACTCAAAATTCCCGTGTGGTCTAGTGGAGAAGTTCTTGCTGTTTATTCACTGTCAGAGTCCGAGAGTACCACTGGCAGGCGACCTAGGGGTGCATCGCTGGGTCATCGTGATGGCATACCCACTGCAGAGGACTCTGAGGAAAACCGCAAACTCACGTCGAGAGGTGACTCCACCATGGCTGATGTGCTGGGCTGTGGCTCGGAGCATGAGGGCCTGTCTTGGGAAGGCAACAGAGTGGAGCCAGGGTTGGGCACAGCAGGGGTCACGGGCCTGAAAAAACTGTCAATCGTTGACTGACGCAAGGACCGACGATTCTGGCGATTGATGATGCACTGCCTGAAAGCACACACTTCCTCCATGAGTCCCAAGGGCCCCATCTCCCTGTCGCAGTCCGGGTGTTCCAGGTAGTCTAGGACGAAATCTAGATGTTCCCGGAGTGCACTCAGCTTTGGGATGGCTGGAGTAGTGTCCTCCTGAGAGGAGTCCACATCATCGTCGCTTTCCTCGTCGGAATCTTCAAGTTCGGTACTGACACCAGCAACCGAAGACGCGATCTCGATATCAGACAATGTCTAATACCCAGGATCGCCCTCGTCGTCGTCCAACCACTCACGAACATCGTCCACATCAACATCGTTGCCGTGCGTACGTAGCCGTGCATGGAAGTCATCCACGTCAAATCCTAGAAAATCGTACTCCACATCCATTCCAAGAAGCAGACGAGACCAACCATTTTCAAGAGTTTTCACAGGGACTTCCTTCCATGCACTAGCCCAGTTGTACAGAGCAGACTTGATGTTGTAGCGGCGAAGGTTTTCCAAAGTCCAGTTGCCTCATGTGTCCCGTCCTTCCCTGCGCTCGTCCTCGTCCTCGAGAACAACCATCACCTCATCCAGGAACTTCCGACGGTACAGGCGCTTTGTTGCCACGATCACTCCTTGGTCCATGGGTTGAATGAGAGCAGTCGTATTAGGTGGCAGAAACATGCACCTAATACGGCCATTCTCAGCAACCAAGTCCTTGTCGCATGGGTGGGCAGATGCATTGTCGAGCAGGAGAGCCTTTACCTGGTCACGAGAGATTCCCAGTGTCTTCGTCTGGTAATGGATGACCTCCTTGAAGAAGTGACAGTGAAACTAGTCTTAGAAAATCACAGCTGTGAACCGTGCCTTCAAAGAATGGTACCAGACGACAGGAAGGACAACCATCACCCCACGAAGGCACCGAGGCTGCTTTGCACGGCCAACAACAACGGCCTTAAGCCGGTGCATGCCGTTGGCACTGGCACAACACAAAGCAGATATCCGTTCCTTGGAAAGCTTGCGGCCAGGTACACGCTTCTCTGTCTCCTCGGCTAGAGTGTTCGTTGGCAGCGAGCGATAGAATAGGCCAGTTTCGTCAGCACTGTAGACTTGACCGAGAGTTAGGCCCTCCCTGTCGATCAAGCCTTTCACCTTGTGCCGAAACTCGTCAACTCCATCCTCGTTAGCGTCCAATGCTTCGCCATGTGCTTTACGGTTAGTAAGGCCATGTCGCAACTGGAACGCGAAGAGCCAACCCTCGGATGCCTTGAAGTCTAGGGCGTCGTGAAGCCTTGCGAACTTCTCAGCAGCAGCCTTCAGCTCCGTTCCACATACCATCACACCAGCTGCACATTGCTGTCGGTACCAAATCAACGTGGATCGGTCAATTTCTGCAAACTTGGGGGCAAACATAACCTTCCTTTCCACGTTGCGTTTGCTTCGCGACGAGAAGCCAGCCGTGTACTGCATGAGTTGGTCTCGGGAACGTTTGATATCGAACAAAGTCGACCGGGCCAGGTTGTACTGGCGGAGAATGCGGGAAGAAGACCAACCCGCATCAACTTTCTCCAATATCTCCCTCTTCTTTTCCAGAGTCAACACCACTCTCTTCCTTTCCTCAGGTGGCGGGGCCATCATCACACACACTAAAAGGAGGCCTGAGAGCAGCAGGAGGCCCTGCAGCAGGTACGGCACCACCACAAAAGCAAGCACGTGGGCAGCCATTGCGAAGAGCGTAGGTCCAGTCTCAGTGAGAGACAGGCGAGAAGTGGGGAGGACGCAGCGGCGCTCTATCGGACGTCAGAGGAATGACGCACCAAAACAACGCTCTCCCGCGGCGCGCGCGGCAAGTTCAAATTACGAACGGGAAAAAATAGTTTATTTTTTTTATTTTTTTGGGTTTTCGGACCATTTTGGGGATGTTGGATCCCAGGACGATAAGGTCCGGGTAGTGGGGATGTTCGGTTATTGGGCGTCCGGATATTAGAGTGATTACTGTATGTGTGTATATATCTATATATATATATATATATATATATATATATGTATATATATATATATATATATATATATATATATATACATATATATATATATATATATATATATATATATATATATATATATATACATATATATATATATATATATATATATATATATATATATATATATATATATATATATATATATATATATATATATATATGTATGTGTGTGTGTGTATGGAGCTTCTGTAGTACAGCGGTAGAGTGTGCGTTTCATACACAGGTGAACTAGGGTTAGTGCCCCGCCAGGGTAAGAAACTTTGGGAGTGTTCACCCAGCTATGTGCTGCATTGGCAGACACAAGGGGTGCTGTGGTTGAACCAGTGTCGCTTACTGTAAAGTATGCTTGCACCCAGTCGGCTTGCGCGGGCTGATTACACTTGGTTCACAGACTACACACACATCCAAAGCCACTCCAACACTACAATAACACGTACAAGCACTTCTCATCCTACATACAATCTCTACTAGACAGCCTAAGCCACTTGGTCGAGATACATTGGCTGTATCGTCCCGGCTTCGGTCGGGATAGGCCAGTCCTGCAGTGGATACTCAAATGAATGATGATGATAATATATATATATATATCTATCAATTGCCAGATGCCATAATCCCGTAAGGGGTGGCCATTTGACAATGAGTTATTTATTTTACGGTGAGTGACACTAACCCTCCACCAACCCACATTTTGACACGCAGGGAGCACGTATGGTTTGGTTATATGATTACCACCCAACGTTGCAAATGGTTTCTTGGCTTACAGGAAACCATTTGGCTTGTCACTCAATGTAAAGCCAACTGAAAAGGAAAGAAGAGTACTAAAAAGTGCTAGGATAGGTGGAAGAAATAGGAAGAGAGGAGGATATATATATATATATATATATGTTTATAATATATATATATATATATATATAAATATATATATATCAATCAATCACTCAATCATTTCCTGTGGCACCCTCGGGGATGCATAGGGCCTCGATGAACTCACACCACCACATCCTATCTTGTGCTAACTCCTCAAGATCTCCCCAACACTCCTCTCCAGCTTCCCGTCTCATTGTCCTCACCCACGTCTCTTTTGGCCTTCCTCTACCTCTCCTACCAAGTGCCACCCACCCTGGTGTCCCTCGTACTATTCCCTGTCTCCTATACACATGTCCTAGCCACTTCCATCGTGAGAATCTAACATATTCATCGATCGGCTGCACTCCCGTTATTTCTCTAATTCTACTATTTGGTATCCTTTCCCACCACTTAACTCCTAATATTCTTCTAAGTGCTTTATTTTCAAACACCAAGAATTTATTTTCCATAGTCACTGTGCTGTACCAAGACTCGTGTCCATAAATTAAGATACTCCTAACCATTACCTTATAAAGTTTGATTTTTGTATGCACAGAGAAATTGTTATTATTACAAATATTTTTAAGCATTCCCATTGCCTGATTAGCCTTCTTTAACCTTTCCTCGAATTCAAAGTTCAAAGAACCATCCTTGGCTAAATAAGTACCTAAATATTTAAACCTATCAACTTGCTTTACAACCATACCTCCAATTACACATTCATGCGCATTTTCCATATTCATATTGATTATTTCAGTTTTTCCACAATTAATAACCAAACCCACCTTGCGACCTTCACTCACCAAACAGTCCAACACTCTGCATATCTTCTGGCCCATCACAAATCAAAACTATATCATCTGCATAATCTAAATCCAAAAGTTTCCTGTTCTCTCCCCAAAGTATACCTGCACCGGTTTCTGTTCCAACGCGTTTCATAATGTAATCAATGACCAATATAAACAGTAAAGGCGATAGAACACCACCTTGAATTACTCCGGACTTGACTTCAAACGAATCACTCAGACAACCATCAACCATCACTTTACAAAATGTGTCCTCATGCATGTTCATAATGACCCTCACAAACTCCTCTGGTATTCCATAATGTCTCATGATCTTCCCCATAGTCTCTCTCGAAACACTATCAAAAGCCTTTTCAAAATAAACAAAACAAAGACTTAACGGTACTCTCATTTCATTAACTTGCGGCATCAAATGCCTAACTATAAAGATCTGATCATTGCAACCACGTCCCTTTCTAAAACCAGCCTGTTCATCCCTCAGAATACCCTCAACCACCGGCTCCAACCTATTTAACAACACTCTACTGAAAACTTTCAAAGCTATCGGTGACAAAGAGATTCCCCTCCAATTACCACATTCACTCAGGTCTCCCTTCTTCGGAACTTTAACAATTACACCATTCTTCCAAACTGATGGTAGTAACCCCGTCACCCATATCTTATTGAATAGCTTGGTCAAGATCATTATTAATCTATCCCCCTCCACCTTAAACATTTCCGGAAATAAACCATCCTCCCCTGGTGCCTTATTATTCTTTAACTGTTTTACTGCTTTCTCCACTTCTGCAAGCCTCAACTCTCCCGTTTCTATATTTAAATCTTCCTGAGCAGACGGTATATCCTCTTCTGGTGGTATTGGTCTATTAAGAACTGTCTCAAAATGCTCTTTCCATCTATTTTTAATATCTCCATCTTTGGTCAATAAATTTCCTTCCCTGTCTCTAACTGGTATTTCCTTGCGTTTACCTGCATTACCACTCAGTTCTCTAATCGATTCATATGCTATTCTTTGACTCTGTCCATCATTTTTGTTTATTAAGATTTCAGTCTCTGCAACCTTTTCATCCACACATCTTCTTTTATCTCTCCTAGCTAACCTTCTTACTTCTGAATTCAAACTCCAGTACGCAGCTCTTGCTAATTCAATCTCTCGTTCATCAACGCATTGCATCTCACTCCTCAATTTAGCCTCACCTCTCTTTTTTATCATATCCCACGTTTCCTCTGATATCCATTTCTTTCTCCTGAATCTATGTCTCCCTCCAATCGTACATTCAGCAGTCTCATGCAAAACTTTGTTCACATCCTCCCACATCTCATCTACACTTCTCTCCCCCTCTTCCAACGTTTCCAACACCAAAAACCTATTTCTGCATTCTAATCTGAATTCCTCCTTTTCTTCTCCTTCCCTTCTAAGCTTAACAATATCGTATCTACCAACACCAGATTTTTCCTTCTTCTGATTTTTAAGTTTAAACCTTATTTTTGCAATGTTGAGTTGATGGTCACTACCAATATCCGCTCCCCGTTTAACATGAACATCTAGCAGAGAACTTCTATGCCTCCTACTGATAGCGATGTGATCAATTTGATTTTTATATTTTCCACACGGCGACACCCAAGTTGTCTTGTGTATATTGCAATGCTGAAAGAGTGTGCCCCCGATGACTAAGTCATTTGCTAGACAGAAGCTTCCAAACCTCACTCCGTTTTCACTCATCCTACTACCAACTCCCATCTTACCCATACATGCCTCAAATCCCTCATTTGAACAGCCCATTACTGCATTAAAGTCTCCAACGCAGATCAAAACATCATGTCTAGGTACCCTTCCTACTCCTTCTTGCAACTTTTCATAAAATGTGTCTTTCCTTTCATCGAGTGCATCATTAGTAGGTGCATAACACACAAACAGACTGATGTTGCCATGATTTAATTTAAACCGTGCGTATAACAATCGCTCATCTATAGGATCCCACTCACATAAAGCCTTATTTTTGCCTTACAACCCAGCAACAATCCTACTCCCTGATAATGCATTCCGTCCTGTCGACCAGATATCAATAAACGTATACCATTCTCCAAATCCAACTTATCGACTCCAGTTAATCTAGTTTCTGTCAGAGCACAAATATCAAGTCCGTAATTTTGAAAAACCTTCACTAACTCATCGATTTTACCGTCATGATTTAGTGTTCTCACATTCCAGTTACCAATTTTAATTGTATTTTTTGCATTGACAAAGGAATTAGATTGTAATTGAGGCAACCGTGAGATTCTTAGCACCCCCTGCCCATTTAAGGGCTGCACGGGACTGGGGGCCATTATTGTTCTTTCAGAGTCCATCAAGGTTTCTTTGGCTAACTTCCTGAACACCTCGCCATTGTGTTGCAGCCGCAGTAGGCAGCTAACTTGCCTGATTGCCCACACCCGAAAGACCCAGCTATGCTGTAGCCAGTCACGTGCCGGCATGCTTCCCAGCCATTTCACTCTCAAGGAGTTCCTCTGCCTGAGAAAGCAACCACCCCCCTGCTCCCGAGGGCTTTTGATCTGTGCAGGTAGAGGGCGATCACTCCCTCACTAGCCATATACAGTGTATATACAGTGTATATATATATATATATATATATATATACATATTATATATATATCTATCTATCTCTCTATCTATCTATTGCCAGACGCCTCAATCCCGTTTGGGGTGGCCACAAACAAATCGCCTCCAAGTCGCCCTGTCCCCCGCCATTTCACTGCCCTGCTCCCAACTCACACCCCCCTCTCTCATATACCTCTCCACCCCATCCCTCCATCTCATCCTCGGCCTCCCCCTCCCTCTTCCCCCCTCCACCTCACTCACATACACTCTCTTCATCAGTCTTTCACCCTCCATCCTCTCCACATGGCCAAACCACCTCAGTGTGTTCCTCATAACGCTTCCTATCACATCCACATCCACACCACAACGCTCCTTTATATCTTCATTCGTCAGCCTGTCTCTCCACATGACTCCACAGGCTCCTCTTAAATAACTCATTATCCACTGCTCTCACTCTTGACTTGTGTCCTTCCAACAATGTCCAAGCTTCACTTCCGTACGTTAGAGTTGGTATCACAATACTGTCATGTAGTAACTTTTTCACTTCCATGCTCACTTCCCTGTTTCTTATCACTGCTTTCAAAGAACCAGCAACCTTTCTTCCCTGCTGTACGCTTTCAAGCACTTCACCCTCCAAACCTCCATCCTTACTCATCACACTACCCAAGTACTTAAACGTACTCACATTTTCCAATTCCTCACCATCCAACCTCGCTGTACATTCACTAACTTCACCTCTCTCAAAGACCATCACTTTACTCTTCCCTACATTCACCTTTAGATTCTGTTTCTTACACACTCCCTCAAACTCATCCATCAAGCCTTGCAGCTTCCCTTCGTCTTCACTCAACAACACAGTATCATCTGCAAACAATAGTACAGGGAGTTTCCAAACACTATCCTCTCTCACCAGGGCCACTCCAACATCCACAACCCTACCTTGTACCTCTTTTATTACCCCATCCATGTACAGATTGAACAACCATGGAGACATGACACATCCCTGTTTCAAACCAACTTTCAAAGAGAAAAATTCACTTAGTTCACCATCCACACGCACTGCAGCCTTCGCACCATCGTACTCTTCACTGCATTCAACAACTTCCCATCTACTCCATATATTCTTAACACTTTCCACAATCCTTGTCTATCCACCCTGTCATAAGCTTACTCCAAATCCATGAAAGCCGCATACAACTTCTTTCCCTTCTCTAGAAACTTTTCCACTAAAGATCTAAGAATGAATATCTGATCTACACAACCTCTTCCCTTCCTAAAGCCTCCCTGTTCTTCTCCACCTAATTCCTCTGTTCTTTCTCTAACTCTGTCTATAAGTATCCTACCATACACTTTTCCTATTATACTAAGAAGACAAATGCCCCTATGATTACCACACACTTCTTTTTCCCCTTTTCCTTTGTACAAGGGAATAATTATACCTGGTTTCCAATCCTCCGGGACTCTACCTTCCTCCCAGGCCAATCTGCACATCTTCCACATCCATTCTACTACTATCTCTCCCCCATGCTTCAGCATTTCACCACACACTCCATCAATTCCTGGGGCTTTCCCCAATTGAACTTTCTTCATTGCTTCCACAACTTCTATCCTACTATATATATATATATATATATATATATATATATATATATATGTATATGTGAGAGACTGACGAAGAGAGTATATGTGAGTGAGGTGGATGGAGGAAGAGGGAGGGGAAGGCCGAGGATGAGATGGAGGGATGGGGTGGAGAGGTATATGAGAGAGGGGGGTGTGAGTTGGGAGCAGGGCAGTGAAATGGCGGGGTACAGGGCGACGTGGAGGCGATTTGTTTGTGGCCACCTCAAACGGGATTGAGGCGTCTGGCACTAGATAGATAGATATACATATATACAGTACCCTCGCATCCAGCACAGTAATATTGTTATGCATGGGTCACGTGTTGGACCAAAAACTTGTTGGACTAACAATAGAGCTTATGGGGAAAAATGAATTATGTCAGCAACCCTCGCAAAAGTCACCCTAAATACCTTTTTTTTTTTTTTTTTTTTTTTTTATGCGAGGAAGAAGGAACCAAAGGCCATGACCCGCAGTAACAGTTCCCTCCAAGAGAAAAACAAAATTCAATAGAGAGGCAAATTCAAGATCTGATCATTTTGAGATGCCTGGACACACTGCATTTGAAAGACTGGAGATCATAAGCAGCAGGAAATACAGACAGAGGGAGACAGTTCCAGAGCTGACCTGTTGCATAAATGAAAGACTGGGAGTAACGGTTAACTCTTGCATTAGAGAGTTGGACAGAAAAGGGATGAGAGTTTGCTGTCAGACGGGTGCTACGCACCCGTCGTAGAGGTGGAGGAATGCAAGCAGACAGTTCAGAGGAGCAGTGACCATTAAAACAGCGACAGAAAAGAGATAAAGATGCAACAGTGCGGCGAAGAGACAGAGGTTGAAGGGAGTCAGTAAGAGGAGGAGAGTTAATGAGACGAAAAGCCTTTGACTTCAACCTATTGAGAAGAGCTGTATGTGGGGAGCCTCCCCACACATGAGAGTTGTACTCCACACAGGGGCGGATAAAACCCCTGTATAGAGTCAACAATTGTGCAGGGGTAAAGAAAGAGTGGAGTCGGCTTAGCACACCCAATCTCTTGGAAGCAGATTTTACAAGAGATGTAATATGATCTTTCCAAGATAAGTCCCGAGTAAATGAAACCCCAAGCATGTTCAAGGATGATGCAGGATTAAGATGAATATTATTAAACATTAGTGGGTATACCTGTGGAAGATTTTGTCGGGTTGATAGGTGTAAGAACTGAGTCTTAGATGCATTAAAAACAACCATATTATTTTTACCCCAGTCAGAGATACGAGCCAAGTCAGACATTAGGTGTGCCATAGCCTCATCCCTTGTTTGTTGAAGTAACTGTTGAGGTGGGCGTTGCGGGAACCGAATGGAAAGGTGAAGGGTGGAGTCATCAGCGTATGAGTGGACAGGGTTAGATGTACAGCTTAGAAGATCATTGATGAATAAATGGAAGAGAGTTGGTGATAGGACAGAGCCCTGAGGAACACCACTGTTGATAGATCTAGGAGAAGAACGATGGCCGTCTACAACAGCGGCTATAGAACAACCAGAAAGGAAGCTAGCGATGAAGGCACAGATAGAAGGATAGAAACCGTAAGAGGGCAGTTTGGAAATTAAAGATTTATGCCAGACTCGATCGAAAGCCTTTGAGATGTCAAGTGCAATGGCAAAGCTTTCACCAAAGTCCCGAAAGGAGGATGACCAGCAGTCTGAAAGGTAGGTGAGAAGATCGCCAGTGAAGCGTCCCTGACTGAACCCGTACTAACGATCGGAAAGAAGGTTGTGATAGGAAAGATGCCTTAAAATTTTTCTATTGAGAATTGACTCGAAAACTTTTGAAATACAGGACGTTAAAGCAATTGGACAATAGTTGGAGGGTTGGGAGTGGTCACCTTTCTTTGGGACTGGCTGAATGAGAGCAAACTTCCAGCAAGAAGGAAAGGTACAAGTTGACACACAAAGGCGAAAGAGTTTGCCTAGGCAGGGTGTAAGCACAGAAGCACAGTTCTTGAGAACAACAGGAGGGACCCCATCAGGCCCATATGCCTTGTTAGTACTGAGGCCAGTGATAGCAGAAAATACATCAACTGAAGAAATTTTAATGTCAGCCATGAGGAAGTCAGAGGGGGGAAGTGATGGGGGAACAGCACCGGAATCGTCTAAGGTGGAATTGAAAGAGAAAGTCTGTGCGAAGAGATCCGCTTTATCAGTAGAAGAAATAGCTACAGAACCATCAGAGTAGAAAAGAGGAGGGAAGGATGATGAGGTAAAGTTGTTAGAAAGATTTTTGGCAAGGTGCCAGAAGAAGCAGGAAGAATTCGAGTTGGAGAGTTGAGAGCATTTAGTATGGATGAAATTATTTTTAGTAGAGCGAAGAACAGACTTAGCATGATTCCGGGCAGAAACGTAAAGATGATGTGATTCACGGATGGGTTGGCTCCGGTACCTTTTGCAGGCCCTCTCCTTGTTGCGGACAGCATTAGAACAAGCGTGATTAAACCAAGGCTTTCTTGCGTTAGTCAAAGGATATGAGAAAGGAATGTATGCTTCCATGCCCGAGAGAATAACCTCCATAATGCGCAAGGCACACTCAGATGGCTCATGGCCATGGAAGCAATAATCATTCCAGGGAAGTACTGCCTGAGGGCCTCCCAGTCCGCGGCTCCAAAATGCCACAGACGACGTTTCCCTGGAGGGTCCACAGGCCGTACCGGAGTGATAGGACAGGTTAAGGTAATAAAGTTGTGATCGGAGGAGCCCAAGGGAGAGAAAAGATTAACAGAGTAAGCAGAAGGATTAGTTGTGAGGAAGAGGGCAAGTATGTTGGAGCTCTCTCCAAGGTGGTCAGGGATACTGGTAGGGTGCTGTACAAGCCACTCTAGGTCATTAATGATAGAAAAGATGTAGGCTTGTTCACCAGGTGGATCAGCGAAAGGAGAGTAGAGCCAAAGGTGGTGGTGAACATTGAAATCTCCTAGAATGGAGATTTGAGAGAAAGGAGAAATGGATAGAATGTGTTCCATCGTAGAAGTAAGAGAGTCAAAGAATTTTTGATAGTCAGTAGATTTAGGGGATAAGTAAACAGCACAGATATATTTAGTCAGAGAATGACAGGAAAGCCGAAGCCAGAGTGTAGAGAATTCAGAAGAATCGAGTTCAGGAACACGAGAGCAAGATAAGTCGTTGTGTATATATACACAACAGCCAGCTTTGGCTTTGAAATGAGTATAGAGAAAGTAGGAGGATACAGAAAAGGGTTTGCTGGCAGTTGCCTCAGACAGCTGAGTCTCAGTTAGAAAAAGAAGGTGAGGTTTAGAGGAGGAGAGGTGGTGCTCAACATAGCGAAAGTTAGAGGAAAGGCCGCGAATGATGCAGAAATGAAGAAGAAGAGAGTCAGACAGTGGTTCCAGGCATCTCGAGTCGTCACCGGGAGAGGGGCGGATGGTGGGGGCATTTATGGTCCCCCCCCCCCCTGGGGACTCCGAGGCTTGGTGATGAGACGCCATAATTTTTGACTTTTGGAAAAGGAAGTGTAGTGTGTACTGTGCATGTAGTTTGGTGCAGATAGTTAAGAGAAATTTGTACTGGAGAGCATGCTGGCCTACTCTCTGTGTAACTGAGACACTGAAAAAGTTCAGCAAGGGGGGATGGTCAGGAACTAGTCCTGAGGGCTGATGAAACGGGAGCTCCAGCACTCCCTGTCATCAGCTTTCCATTCACCTCGGGAGTACTGCCCTGCTCGACTGGTGCTACAGTCTACTCCTATTATCTGGACATAAAAGTCCCTGAGAACTTCAGCCAGCCAGCTGACATATTCAAACATTCGGTATCGTGGCTGCTGGGCTCGAGCCGTGAGCAGGAAGTAGGACAAAACCCACAACCTGAGTTAAAATGTCCATCCGCCCCTGCACTGAATGGTCAAAGTTGCGAACCTATGAACCTCCAGCACCCGAGTACTGTAATATGACTGCAACCCACAAGCGGTGTCAAAACACCCGTATGCATCCCCATTGAATGTCCAAAGTTGCCTGGCCACTGGGCTAAGTCTTTCCCAACTGTCACCACGCGTCAAACACAGACCACAAGCCACGTGTACATGTTCGGTGACAGCAGCCATCCGCCTCTCTACCAAACGTCCAATATCGTCCTGTCACTGGAAGACGCACTCACACACACACACACACACACAAACATATGAAAAGATAGGACAAATATGCCATTTCCAGTGGAGTTCAGTTTGGTAGGAATGATTTGTTGTTGTTATCGTAGATTAAGTCGCATCCAGTTGAGTCTCAATTGGTAGGTGTAACTGGTCGTTGTATTTGAGAGGAATACAGTAATCCCTCCACTATCTGATGTAACAGACCCAAAGGCAGGTCCAGAAAGTGGGCACCTGCCTGCTGGACTGGTACTTAAGGACCCTAACCCAGCCTGACTTTGAAAGCCACCTAGATAACTCCCTACCAGACATGCATAGCACCTATTTAACCCCTTCGGTACCATGACGTAAATACAACGTCATGATCCATCCGGTCGGCAGGGCCATGACGTTTCCCAGACGTCAAATTATTGTGATGAGTCTGGGAAGTACAGAGCAACTGGCCCAGGCTTCCAGGCACTGATACAGAATGCAGGACACACCTATTAGTCCTGTTTTAGCTTCTCCCCTTTTTGGTCTCCTCCAATCACAGGGAACTCTTGGTTAGGGACTCTGTGACGTCTAAGATCTATCAGCATGCCAGCTCAACCAATCAGTTGCCTACTGTGGTCAGTTGGGGGGGGGGGAGCTTTTTTTTTTTTTTCGCCTTTTTTTTCCTGCCTTTTTTTTTTTTCTCAATATGGCGGAGGAGCTCAGTGATAGTTCTGGTGAAGAATTTATACCAGATGATAGTGGATCTGAGAGTGATGATGACCTCTCATGCAGTGAAATAAGTGACGAAACGAGTGATATTGAGGAACGTGTTGTGGTGGGAGGCTGGTGCTTAGTGTCGGACACTTTCAATGATAAGCGGCCGAAAGAAAAACCACGCTTCACTGCACAATTCTTAGGCATAAATCCTGCGCTAGGTCCCTCATCCCTTACAACACCTGGAGATGCTTTCAAATACTTTTTTGACAGAGAGGTAATTTCCTCTATCTGTGAATGGTGTAATGAAAAATCAGAAGTTTTTTTCAGAGAAAATCCCCAGAAAAATGGGAAAATCAACAGACTGAAATGGCGCAAGGTTACACAGGATGAAATGTACATGTTTCTTGGTCTTGTGATGGCAATGGCCATAACTAAACTACCACGAATGAAAATGTACTGGACCAAAGGTGCTATATATACAGGGCTGCCTATTTTCTGCAAAGAGGTCATAAGCAGAGGCAGATTCTTTAGCATTTTGAAATTTTTGAGGTTCTCTCCCCTATCTACAGTAATGAAAAACCAACCTGGTACAAGGACTGAGCCATACTTAGATTTGCTAAGAGACAGAAGTCAGTCACTGATGAGGCCACATAAACACGTAGCAGTTGATGAAGCCCTAATTTTATGGAAAGGTAGTCTTGGCTTCTGACAGTTCATCAAGACAAAACATGCAAGGTTTGGGATAAAGGCATTTGTTCTGTGTCCATCTGACAAGGAGTGGACTGGGTACTCATGGAATTTTGAAATATATTATAGTAATGATACTTTTGCTGTGACAGATCCTGCTGCATCACCCTTGTCAGTGTCAGAGAAAATCGTTGTGCACGTGATGAAGGATTTACTTGATACTGGACGTCATGTCGTGACAGACAACTGGTACACGAGTCTGAGATTGAGTGAATACCTGGAGCGACGTCAGACAATGCTGACTGGTGTTGTGAGAAGTGGGAAGGGCCCACCAAAGACAGTCATGCAAGAAAAGTTAGAAAGAAATCAGCCTTTGTTTGAAAGGAAAGGAAATACACTGCTTGTGAAGTGGCAGGATAAGAAGGAGGTGACTGTGCTAACCACAAAGTATGATGCAGGATTAGTTGAGAAACCTAAAACATACTTTGGAAATAAGACAGTTTTTATGAATAAGCCACTGCATATAGAAAGGTAAAATGAGATGATGGGCAATGTAGATCTTGCTGATCAGCTGCTTGAACCATACAAACCAAATAAGAAAAATCTTGCATGGTTCAAGAAAATAGGCATTCATTTTATGCTACGTGTGATACTCAATGGACATTTTGCATTGCGAGCTGCTACTGTCGTGATTTCCTGCAGTTCATTTTGGACACTTGCTATGAAGTGCTAAATGAACATAGCTAGGGTGCAGCAGTTGTACTGGATATGTATAAAACCCAGAAAACTGTAAGTACAAGGGCTGAAGTGCCAAGTGACACACCAGTTTGTGCGTTTTGAAAAAGGAAGGCAAAAGAGATGTCGGGAAGCTACCCCAAAAGGAATGACACTGCATACCATTGCCCTGGGTGCCCTGGAGAGCCAGGACTGTGCTCAATGGATCATTACCATGTGTGGCATGAACAAAAGGCACCAGCCGACCCCCAACCAGGACCTAGTGGAGAACCTCCTCGCAAGAAGAGGTGCCAGACTGCAAAATAGATACATCTGATGTGTTGCTACATCAGAAAGGTATGTCACCATTATTACTCAGTTATTTATGGTAGTTTTGTAATTTGTTCTCTTATTATTGTAGATGATGATGATGATGATGACGATAATATTATTATTATTATTATTATTATTATTATTATGATATATATATAATTTACTCCATTCAGATCTACTACAAAGCGGTTTAGAATAGTTCCTTGTTACATAAGATGCATGACACTTTTATTTGGTATAATATTGCACCAGTAAACCATGGGAAAAAGCTGGGATACGCCACGTCACGTGCAGTAGGAGGTCCAGTACCGAAGGGGTTAAACCTATTTAAGACCCTATTCACACCAATAATGGACATAATGCATGAAATAAATGGAAAGGAACCAAAGAATGAGGAATCAGAAGTGACTGTACCTCAGCCAGGGTACTTACAGCACGTCTGTGGCCGCCTTCTTAAGGCTTTGGCAGTGGTGAAAATGCTCTTGAAGCACGTACAGTAATCCAGTGTTGTGCTGCTTTAGAGTAATTCTTTGCACTGAGAGTTATAATTGTTTAACACTGCACATTATTAATTGCACCACGCCAATTTCAACTGCCAGTTTGCACTCCACAGTTAATCCTTTGCACTCTAAATTCTAATTTCTTAACACTGCACAACACTGTAAATTCTCGTGTGGTCTAATGGCGAGGAATTGCAGTTTATTCACAAAAAGAACAAGCACGTGCGGGATTCACTGTGATAAGCATCCACTCGCGATCGAAGTTAAGCAGTAACTGTTGAAGTGTTGGTGACGGGGAAACAGAGTTGCCAGATCGCAACAGCCACATTACAAAATTCCTCAATTTTCATTACCAAATTCGTAAAGCTAGCATTTATTCTTCACTACTTATACAGTACACGTATATACAAGTGGAAATACATGTAATCACTCTCCTTATAATTAACAGCATGTTGATTATTTTCACGCTATGTAGGCTAGCAAATTAATCAGAGAGAGCAGACAATCCACCACCTCCATTCTGTGTATCCTCATACATGTGAAAAATCCATTTGGTAATGCATTATTCTGATTCATTACCAAACGAATTTTTCATTACCAAACTCGCCCACATTTGGTAATGAAAAATACCAAATGGCAACCCTGACAGGGGAGGGGGGAGGAAGGAAGGGGTGAAGGGGCCATGGTGTAAACAGCTGTTCGGCGTTGCACGGCAATTTCAAATTACGGGAGGGGAAAAAATTGTTTTTTTGGGGGGATTTTTTTCTTTTTTTGGCCATTTTTGGGATTTGAAGGTCCAGGTCCACAATGTCCGGTAAGTGGGGTGTCTGGAAAGTGGGTGTCCGGATAGTACAGGGATTACTGTAGTTTGTTGTTGTTACGGTCGACTAAGTAGCATCCAGTTGAGTCCTAATTGGTAGGTATAACTGTTTTTTTTTTTAGTCGGTCTTAATCTGCTACAGAGCCAGAGCGGATCCCGTGAGCACTCTCTGCTCATCGACGGCCCTGGGATACTATTGTATCCATAGCAGAATCAAATATTTCTCTTGTAAGACTATTTATTTCTGCTTTCGGGTGTTTGAAGGAGTCATAGTGATGATGACATGTAACACACACACACACACACACACCCACAGAGAGAGAGAGAGAGAGAGAGAGAGAGAGAGGGAGAGGGAGAGAGAGAGAGAGAGTGTTTCCCATAATATGATTACAATATCAGTACATTAATCTCTGTATAAATGCATACGATAGCACAGTACAGCATGTGTGTATGCACCATAAAGTACATTTCCATTCTGTATGGGTTTTCGTTTCAATACCACAGCCAGCCACCTCAGCCATGCAGCCCTAGTGGAATTGGTTAGGTTTGGTTAGGTTAGGTTAGGATATGTTCACATATGTAATTTCACCTGGGAAACACGTTGGGCATATTTTCAAGAAAATCCTAAGGTTAGTTTTGAAATGACGAGGTGAATGTCGTTCCTGGCTGAGGGGTCCCGGTGGCCACCACACGTGTAACACAGACCGCAAGCCATGAGTAAATGTACGGTAATTGCACCCGTCCGCCTCTACACTAAACGGCTGGAGTCCCCCGGCCTCTGGGATTATTGCAAAAACTAACCACCACCTGTTCCTGTCCGCTTCCCTACTGAATGGTCAATATCAGCTGGCCTGCCGCACTAGTCATACACTGCCTGAGGCAGTGACGTACTGGTCATCCACTGTTGCCATCACGTGCTAACCCTTGTCTGGGCAAAAGGAAGCGAACGTTATATGCAGATGTCACTTTATAGCATCTTGCCTCGTCTGTGCTCAGATGCAACCGCGGGGTGCGATATGGCAGCGCTGTACTGCTTGAAGGCCAACAAGCCTGTACCTCAGTTCTCATCTTTGTCTCGCCTGAGTGACTCGCTTGCAAGAGTGGCTGTGAATGTGGTAGCTTTTGTGGTGGTCCCCTATCTTCTTCAGGAGTTGGCCATCCTCTGGTGTATTCTCTTGTGTGTGGTGGCCCTACCACCACCTGAGAAGCAGAAGAGGAAGGTTCTGACTGTGGAGAAGAAACATGAGATACTGAGCAAGGCTGATGCGGGCTGGACCACATGGATGCATACTGGGGGAATATGATCTAGCCCATTCAACAATGATATCAAGAAGTCACAGGACAAGCTTACACAGTATGGACAAGATTTTGGCGAATGCACAAGTAGGGGCAGGAGGATGTTCATGGTCCAGGCCCTGCATGCCATTATCGGCTGGTCGACATTGTTGTAGTTTCACCAGCAACGTGCTGCCAGTGTGCCAGTACGTGGGATCGAGGTGAAGGCTGCAACCGAGAAGTTTGCACGCCTGCACAACGTGCATTACTCCAAGGCGTCCAAGGGATGGTTCTTTCACTTCAAGCTTCGCCATGGACTTACTGGCTGTAAAGCACATGGCGAAGCCTTGGACGCGACAGCGGAGGAAGCAGACCCATCTTGCCAGAAGGTGCAATACCAGATAAAAGGACGAGGGCCTTGCCCTTGGTCAAGTCTATAACACTGATGAAACTGGTCTATTCTACCGCTCCTTGCCCACCAACACCCTGGCTGAGGAAAAGAAGAAGATTGTGCCTGGTTGGAAGTTGTTCAAAGTGTCTCTGTTTTGTGCTACGCCAATATGAACAGGACGCACCACCTCAAACTCGTTGTTGTTGGGCGTGCAAAACAACAACGCTGTCTCCGTGGGTTGATGGATAGCCAGACTGTTGTGTGGTACCATTCTGTGAAGGCCTGGTTTATCGCAAAGATCATCAGAGATTGGTTCCACAGACACTTCGTCAAGGAATTTATCCGTTATCGAATGGAGCTCCTTGGTATCGTTCGCGACCAAGTGAAGGCACTCACGTGCCTGGACAAAGCACCCGTGCATCCGTCTGAGAAGGATTTGGTTGCTCATGATGGGCAGATTAGGTGCATGTTTCTGCCACCTATTACGACTGCTCTGATTCAAACAATGGACCAGGGTGTTATCATGGCTGCCACGAGACTGTACTGCTGGAGGTTCCTGAACGAGGTGATGATGGTGCTGGAGGACGAGGATGGGGCTGAGGACACACATGGGGAGCAGACCTTGGAGAATCTTTGGCATTACGACCTGAAGTCTGCAGTGTTCAAGTGGGCGAATGCGTGGAAGGAAGTCTCTGTGAAAACCCTAAAAAGTGGTTGGTCTTGTCTCCCCCAGGGAATGGAAGCCGAGCACGACTCTCAGGCATCTGATGTGGATGATTTCCGCTGCCGCCTTCAAACAGCAGGACAGCAAGTGGACATCAACGACATGAGTGGATTGGCTGGATGACGACAGCGGCGATCCTGGATATCAGACCCAGTCTGAGGAGGAGATCGCCGTTGCTGCCTCTGCTGGTACGAAAGAGGATATAGAGACCGGCGAGGATGAGGACCCTGACTCGCAGCCCTCCACAACTCTTTCACCCCCTCATCTCAGTGTCCTCCGTGGCTGCCTAGAGGGGATGCTGGAGTATACTGAGCACCCACACTGTGACAGGGAGTTGCAGCCACCCAGCCTGGCGATCGAGCTGCAGGGAGTCTAGGATGCTGTCATTCTCTGGAAGAATCATCGGTTCTATTGTCAGACCAGGATCGACTCCTTCTTCAAGCCTGCAACCCCCATGAGTGCCAGCCCATTCTCATCACTACTACCTTGTTTCCTGCCTTCACCATCAGACCCGCAACCAAGCACATCAACAGTCCCTGAGTCTCCGTTGGACGCAGGCTTGCAGGTGTCTCCAGAGTCCTCCTGAGGTGGGTAGGCCATCATCACTGCACAGCACGTCACTGCTCATCGCCCACCTCCAGCAGGTAGAAAGGGAGGAGGAGGAGGAGTTCTTCAATATTTGCTAAGCACGAAGGTTAGCCACTAAACCACATAGGACAACCGTACACCAGCTGGAGGTGTGTGGCTTATGAAGCCTGTTTGCAGTGTACTGGGTGGTAAGTACCCCCACCAAATGTTTTTAGGCAGGGAACTTTAGGTTACTTTCATAGTTTCCTTGGTGTAAAAATTTATTTAGGACTGTTGCTATAAGTTGTTTTGGCAAGTGTGGACAGATGGATATGGGGGTGTTGGTGTGATGGTTGCGGAGAAATGGGTGGAATATGTTATGAATGTTATAAGAGTATGCGATAGGATGTAGGTGGTGAAAATTCTGTTCAGTAGAAAGATAACTGCAATTATATCAGCATATGCTCCACACACAGGATTGGATGAAGAAGAGAAAGACAGATTTTGGGATGATTTAATACGTGTAGTAGGTGGTATGCGGGATGATGAGACAGTGGTTTTGGGATGGGACTTAAATGGTCATGTAGGTGTACATGGGGGATGTGCGTATGGTAAAAGGAATGCGGAAGGGGAAAGGATACATGAGTTTGGGGAGGCAACGGACATGATTGTGTGCAACACATATTTTAGGAGGACAGCAGGTTAATTACGTATGAGTCTGGGGGAAACAGAAGTCCCATCCATCCATCCATTGCCAGACGCCATGTATCCCAAATGGGGTGGCCAATGGCTTAGAGTTAATTGTTTTACAGGGAGGGGCACTAATCCTCCACCAACCCCACTTGACGTAGGGATGCCAACGGCATCTGGTGTTCCCAGGCGGTCACCCATCCAAGTACTAACCAGACCCAACGTTGCTTAACTTCGCTGATCGGATGGGAAGCGGTGTACTCAACGTGGCATCAGATAGATTATTTTCTGGTTAGGAGGACTGATAGGAGGTTAGTGAGGGATGTTAAAGTTATAGGAAGTGAGGAGTGTGTGCAGCAGCACAAACTATTGATTTGTGATATGGTGCTTCAAGAACGAGTGATGAAAAAGAGGACTTATGTACCTAGGAGGAAATATGGAAGCTGGAAAACCAAGTAGTAAGGGATGCCTTCTATGGCGAGATGAGGGGAGTGGTGGCTGAACAGGGAGCTGTAAACAAAGGCGTTAATGAACAGTACAGAGCCCTCAAGAACAATCTATTTAGAGTTACTGATGTATTATGCAGTTGGACAAGAGGACCACCAAGACAAAGTAACTTCAGAGAAATTACCAATATGCCGGGAATCGAACCCGGGACTCTCAGATGAGAGCCAGGCAGCATACCACTACACCACGACCAGGTAAAAGTTAACTCACGTTGTCACAATCTTGTAACCAACGTCCCTCCGCCCCCACTGTGGGCATCAAGAGGATGAGTTAACCCCCTGGCACTCGGGCAAGTAGATGCTTTTAATCTATCCCAAACACTTACGGCAAGTCAGAATGAAGAGAGAACCTGTATTTTTTTCACAGGAAAAATCATCAGAGAAATTACCAATATGCCGGGAATCGAACCCGGGACTCTCAGATGAGAGCCAGGCAGCATACCACTACACCACGACCAGGTAAAAGTTAACTCACGTTGTCACAATCTTGCCCGAGTGCCAGGGGGTTAACTCATCCTCTTGATGCCCACAGTGGGGGCGGAGGGACGTTGGTTACAAGATTGTGACAACGTGAGTTAACTTTTACCTGGTCGTGGTGTAGTGGTATGCTGCCTGGCTCTCATCTGAGAGTCCCGGGTTCGATTCCCGGCATATTGGTAATTTCTCTGATGATTTTTCCTGTGAAAAAAATACAGGTTCTCTCTTCACAAAGTAACTTGGTGGTGGGATGAGGGTGTAGAAGCTGCAGTTAAGGAGAAAAGAAGGCTTTTCCGGGAATGGAAGAAGGGTGGTAGCAAGGAGGAATACTTGGCTGCCAAGGGTAGGGATAGAAAAGAGGTATACAGGGTGAGGTCTGAGTCACAGAGACTTTTACTTGATCACCTAAATCATGGGGAAAGGAAAAATATGATATTTAAGGTGGGAAATCAGATAAAGAGGGATAATCAGGATATTATAAGTGAGCAGTGTGTGAAGAATGATGAAGGAAGGGTAATGGTGAGCAGTGAGAATATTAAAGATGCATGGAGAAAGCATTATAGCCGGTTGTTGAATGAGGAGTTTGACTGGGACAGGGAAGGTTTGGAGCCAACAGATCCAGTGTTTGGCCCTTGGCCTTTGATTGATGCTGCTACTGTGAGTGAGGCAATAGGCAGGATGTAGGTGGGGAAGGCAGCAGGTGTGTCTGGATTAACTGCCAAAATGTTGAAGGCCTCAGGAGATATAGGGGTTAGTTAGTCAATGACCTGATAAATATGATTATTTATGAGTATGTTGTTGTCCCAGTTGATTGGCTGAAGAGTGTAACTGTAAATGGATATAAAGGGAAGGGTGATGCCCTGGAAAGAGGAAATTATAGAGGTATAAAGCTTTTAGATCAGATAATGAAGGTAATGGAGAGAGTTTTAGAAGGTATGATTAGAGAAAGAGTGAATATTGATGAGATGCGGTCTGGGTCTATGCCAGGTAGAGGGACCACTGATGCCATATTCATTGTTTGACAGCTTCAGGAAAAATATATTGGTAAGAAAAGGGATCTGTATTTTGTTTTTGTTGATTTGGAAAAGGCCTTTGACAGAGTCCCTAGAGAGGTGGTGAAGTGGGCAATGAGAAAGCTTGGCTTGGAGGAGTGGCTGGTTAGGATGGTTATGGCTATGTATGTGGGTGCTCGCACCCAGGTAAGAGTGAATGGAGATTTGAGTGATGAGTTTTCCGTGGATCTTGGTGTGCATCAGGGATCAGTTTTGAGTCCCATGTTGTTTATCATGGTACTTGAAGCCCTCTCATGTGACTTCCGAAATGGACTCCCGTGGGAAATGTTGTATGCTGATGATTTGGTTTTGATTGAAGAGAACAAAGGGAGGTGGAGGAAATGGTTTAGGAATTGGAGAGATGGTATGGGGCACGAGGGCTTAAGGGTAAATGAAGATAAAACAAAAGTGATGATATCTAGGGTTGGTGGCAGTACTGCCATGTGCAGTAGTAGTAGTAGTAGTAGTTGTTCCCTAGGCAGTCTGGCTGAACAGCACTGAATCCCTTTGGAAGGCCATGGCCGAGACCGGGCTTTCCCACAGAGCTCTCAAAGAGTGTATGTTGTGTTGTTGGCATAGGTGATTGTGTGCAATGCAGTCATTCATAATGTGCTTAATAGTATAGGGTGCTGTGCTGCATCCTGGACACGCATCAGCGATGGAGTCATCCAGCCTCTTCTAGTAGCTTAAGAGGGCTGGATGGCGCCCATATCTCAGCCTGGCCAGGTGGACGACCCTGTCCTCACGAGGGAGATGGGATTCAGAAGGGTGGATGTCAGGAGGCCGTGCATGCAGCTGTGTGTTGTCTTTAAGTGACTGGATGGAGTGGCGAGTGATCTGAGTGTGGATATGCTTCTGGAAGCTGGTCTGAGGTGGACGAGGAGGAAGTGATGACAGTATTTGTGTATGGTATCGTGTGCTGGGTGTGGTTTTGATGTTCCTTGGTGTGGGTGGATGTGCTGCCATGTACTGTAGTGGATGTTGTGGGTTTGTGGAGGATCCAGCAAGAAACTGGGTGCCTCTCAAGTCTAGATGATCCTTGACTTTGAGGACTTTGGTTTCTTGATGTAGGTGGTCTGTGGGTGTAATAGCTGTGCAGCCTGTGATTATTTTTAGGGCCTTGTTCTGTATGGTCTGTAGAGTGTTGTAGTGTAGTGTGTTTTGGTGAGGTTAGAAGCCCAGGCACGGCTTGCATAATTCATCAATGAACGTATGCATTGTTTGTATACTGTGGTGGTGGTTTCTTTGTTGTGTCCGAATGTTGTATGGGCAACTGACCTCAAAGTATTGAGTCTTGGTGTTATTTTATTTTTAATGTTTGTGATGTGTTGTTTAAATGACACTGATGTCTTGTATGTTACATCAAGGATTTTGTGTGTGTGTGTGTGTGGTAGGGGAGCGTTGTTTATGGTGAGGTGTGGGATGTGACTGTGTTCTGCTGTCCAGTTTGTGAGAAGGGTCACTGTAGATTCGGCTGGGGATATTTTGAGTCTGTTTGTGGTGAACCATTCGTGTAGTGTGTTAAGGTAAGGTTGAATGATGTGTGCAGCTGTGTTTGCATTTTGGTGCATAGATGTGTTATATCATCTGCATAGGAAGCTATGTGTATCGTGGTGTGTGGGGTGTGGGTATGTCGTGCATGTATAGGTTAAAGAGTGTAGGGGACAAAACAGATCCTTGGGGGATGCCGTTTGTGAAGTTTCTGATGTTAGAAGATTGACCGGCAAATGTTACGTGTGCACATCTGCCTGCTAAGTGTTTGCCAGTCATCTTTTTGTGTTATTGTGCATGTTTGTGTTGAGTATTTTGTTTGTAAGGTTGTGGCGGGGGATGGCATCAAAAGCTTTGCTAATGTCTAGTGTGATTAGGAGTGTTCTGAGTGGTGGCCTAGCTGAATTCATGCCATCGAAAACCCTCTGTGTAAGGTCTGTAAGAAGGGTGTTTGTGGAGTGTAGTGGCCTAAAGCCATGTTGTGACTGGGCTAGGGGAATGTGAGGTGTGACTAGTTGTAGAACCAGTCGTTCAGTGACTTTAGAGGAGTGTGATGGGGCTGTGTGAGGAGGGTAACATGGGGTCTTTGTTGGGTTTAGGGATAGCGATGATAAGGCCATGCTTCCAGATGTTGGGTATTATGTTGTGTGAGTAGCTGTAGTTTGATATGTTGGTGAGTGCTTGTATGCCTTGTGGTCCAAGGTGTTTATGGTGAATGTTGCTTATGTTGTCTGGTCCACAGGCATAGCAGTTTGCCACAAGGGCGTGGGAAGTAATTCCATCTTGTGTGATGTATGGTGTTTGTGATAAGTAGGTGCATAAGAGATGTAGTGGTATCAGAGGTAGACTGCGATATAATGCTGATTTTATGTGTATGGCGTGTCGGGGAGAGCAGGTGGAGATAGTCAGGCATGAAAGGATTGAACTTGCTGTGAATCTCTTGAGTGTGTGGAAGAGTTTTGTTATTTGGGAGACATGTTGTTTGCTGGAGGTGGGGCTGGAGCTAACTCTGTGGCTAGGGTGAGAAGTGACTGGAAGAAGTTCAGGGAGCTCTTGCCTCTCTTGACACTGAGAGGACTCTCCCTAAGTGCTATGGGGTGTTTGTATGCAGCATGTGTTAGGAGTGTAATGCTGTATGGTAGTGAGGCCTGGGCAGTAAAGGAGGAGGATATTCGCAGGCTCAGACATACAGAAATGACAATGACTTGGTGGATGTGTAATGCGTCCCTGCGTGCAAGGTCTGGGGGGGCTGGGTTTACGATGGAAGAGTTGAGAAGTAGGATGGGACTGGAGTGTATTGGTGTTGTGATGAGGAGAGGTAGATTGAGATGGTTTGGACATGTGGAGAGGATGGGGGATGATAATTGGAAGAGGAAGATGAGAAGTGTTAATACTGGGGGTGAGGTTATGAGGGGTAGACTGAGGATGACATGAGATGAGGTCGTTAAGTGCGACCTCAGGGTTATGGGACTGAGCAGGGAGGCTGCAATGGGTCATGCAGCATGGAGAGCCGCCATTAGGTGACCAAGACCGACGCATGGAAGCATGTTGGAGCCTCTAAAACTGAAACAAAACGATTCCCATGTGTGTTCTGATGTCAAAATATGGCAGAATGACCTGAAAACAGTGCCAATATTAGAAGGGGTACTGTACATACAATAGTGTAAAGGGAGGGTGTTTCTTGGTTTTAAGTGTTTTTTCTTTTTACATGATTTTCTCGGTGCTGAAAATTATTTTGGATAATCATATGTATGTTCTGATGTCAAACTATGGCAGAATGACCGCAAAACACTGCCAAAATAAGGAGGGATACTGTACATACAGTAGTGTATAGGTAGGGTGTTTTTTGGTTTTCTGTGGTTTTTCTGCATGGTTTTCTTGGTGTTCAGCATTAATCTGGAAATTCCTGTGTGTGTTTTGATGTCTAAATATGCCTGAATGACCAGAAATCGCTGCCATATTAAGCATGGGTACCGTACAAATAGATTAGATATAGAGTGGAGGTTGGGTATAGGTAGGGTCTGAGTATAGTAGGGGAATAGTGTTCCTTATCCGGATGTTGCCACTACCAAGACATACCTTTAGCTGTAGTATGTCCGGATAAACAAGTGATTACTGTAGTTTCCGTTAATCAGTTAAGGAATGAGGCTGCCTTATAACTTATTCTGGCTACAACATGAGCCCCCACAAACTCCTGAAAGTTGCCAGTGTTTGCCGGATCACTAAATAGAATGGGGTCACCTCCCGCTCAAAGCTGGTGTACCTTCCTTTAAAATAATTCCTCTTGGGATTATTACTCATGCATAAAACATTATACAGTAAAAGTCCAATATTTCGGCATCCAATTCCCCGGCAAATCTGACATTTCGGCAGTTTTGAGAAATAGTCCCATTTACGAAAATCTCCGATCGTTCGGCAGATTCTCCGATTTTTTTCGTCAGTCTTGAAATTCTCCATGAGGCTCGCCAGCTAGCTACCCGCCTTTACCCGCCTTAGTGAGTGAGATAGTGAAAGTGATGGAACGAGTCTACCACTGCCATGAAGCTCAGAGGCTAGCTCTTTCTCCTATAGCATAAAGAGAGGACAAACATGTAGTGAGTCTAGCATGGGAAAGAGAATCTGTTTCACCATTCTTCCGCCATTCTTCCGAGTTGTTGCCGTGCTGCTGCCGACTTCTCTTGATTCTTCTGTGTGCTTTGTGAACTTCGTACCGAAATACCTCTGAAATTACTATTAGAGTGTGCTGTAAGCACCGTAACATCAGACAGGAGCTTTGTAACACCTGAGTGGACCAGCCGTGTGTTGTGAACAGTATAAACATCTGCGTGCTTTGAAAATGGCCTCCACGTGTGGAAAGTTAACTGGTGTTAGCAAGAAGCGTACACATAAGATGTGGACTTCTTCCAGTAGTAGCAGACTCCAATCAACCCCTTCTATTGTACATATGTAAATAAGGAACCTACTATAAGTTTAGGTAAGTGCATGTGAACTTGTAGGCCTACTGTACCATTACATTTATATACAGTATGTTCACTAATTTCTTTATTTTTCATATTCATGTACAGTACACCCTCATTATCGACGGGGGATAGGTACCTAAGATACCCGTCGATGCCTAAAACCGTCGATACCGATTTTCGTCTGGTCAGGTACCCTTTATTTATATATTTTAATATCCCTTCAATCACTCGTATGTAATATGGAGTTTAGTTTTAGTGTTTCTTAGAAATAAATTAGTTAGGCAATTGAAAAACTGTATATCATAATAAAACTACTTATATTAAGTAAAGAATTATGGAAAAAATAGCATAATCTCTGATGTTGATGCATAGTGGTCGTACACTGGACCTCAACTTGTAATGGCTGCTGTATCATCACTTCTCTCTCCACTTACACCTCACTTCATCTAAAAATAAAAGGCGAAACCAGCAGTTGTAGCCATCCATATGTTTACATAACCGAGTGTGTAAAAAAAAAAAAAAAAAAAAAAAAACGAAAGCAGCAGTGGTGGTCATTTATACATTCTAATAACTGAGAGTGTGGGGCAAGTGTTACGTTAGATCAGCTGTTTGCACCGATCTTCACAACACACGCCAGTGCTGCTAGCTCATACCAGAGAGACCACGCTCTCCTATTTACTTTCATTCTCAAGAGCTTCCTTTCATTCTTGATATTCCATTTCTCCCAGACCTAAATTTTCACGACTGTATGGCAGTTTATGCTATCAAAGATGAATCTTAGCCTAGCTTTCAATAGGATCTTCTTTTAGGAAAATTCAACTCTCCTTATGCTCGTATATTTCATATTTAATCTCTACCTAACTTTTGCAAGAAATATCCTTTATTGACAAAAAATCCAACTCGTCTTTAACATTATAACAAATGATACAGGAGCATGGGTTTTATCATATGTCCTTCTGCATTACCACACAACAGCACAGACACACGATCTTTTGCTGCTTTAAAGCCTGGCGCACTTTTCTCCTTCTTCAAAATGTACGTTCTTTTAGGCATTTTCTTCCACCACAGGCGTGTTTCGTCCGCATTAAACACTTGTTCATGCCTGTACCCTTTCTCCCTTATAAGTTCAGCAAAGTCACGTGGGTACGATTCTCCTGCTATCTGATCTGCTGAAGCTGCTACACCAGTCATCCTAATGTTATGTAGGCCATACCTTTTCTTAAAATTCTCGAACCAGCCCTTGCTGGCTGCAAATTTCTTTTGCCTAGAAGCACCAACATTACTAGGCCTATCACCATCGTCATTACTTTCATCACCATCATCACTATTTTCACCTGCCTCACTTTCATCACCATTATCTTCACCAACACCACTGCTTTCACCAGCAAACCGAGCGTAGAGCTGTTTTGCTTTGTTTCAGATGAACTGGGAGTCTAGCGGCAAGTGTCGACGATTTAAGTCCTCAATCCAAATATTCAGTGCCTTTTCCACCTTCACCAAGGCATCATCTCTCACATGCATCGTTACTTTAGCCGATCCTGGTGTGCAAGAAGCCAGAGCATCTTTAATGTCTTTTTCTCTCCATTTTATGCCACGAACACTGGACTCATTCATGCCATACTCGTGACCAACCGCTGCATAGCTCATTCCACTTCTAAGTTTTTGTAATATTTCGTTCTTTACTTCCAAGGTAAGTACTTTCCTTGCTCTCTTAGCTGCCTTATTTCCAGTTGGAGTGTTACAAGGGCGCTTCAGAGCCTTGATGATCGCAAAAGCACGATAGATGTGACCGAACACGATATGAGAACAACAGACAAACGTGTACTGATGCTGTTGTTTGTTGGGTCGGCGGGAACATGCTGCGAGCAGCCAGAGACACCTGGCAGGATGGCGCGCAAACTTGCTAGGAGGTGCCAATACAATTCTTTATTTTTTTATTTTTTTAATAATAATAATTTAACTCCCAGGAGACAAAAAAAACGTCGATAATCAAATCCGTCAATAAAAAAAACGTCGATAATGAGGGTGTACTGTATAGTACTGTATTCATTACAGTACTGTACAGTATCAAACAGTATACAGTACTCTCTCCAAACACATTTGTAATGATATGAGTAATGATGATAGTGTTCACCGAAACATATAAGGTACTGAGTGGGTAGGGTTTTCGATAATTCGGCAATTTTGATATTTCGGCACTTGCCTGGTCCCATAGATGCCGAAAAATCGGACTTCTACTGTACCAGTATTATTTTCATCTTAGATATTTTACTGATGCTCTAAACTAGATTTACTCTGCAATGTTCTTCATAGAGTTTACTGAAAGCCATTACAGCTTATTGTGTGTTTTTGCATTCAGCACATTTTTATCAAGTGTTATGAATCTCAGTTGTTGAAAAAATTTATCATACAGTTTCCAAAGATCGTAATCTTTCACATGGCAAATCCTGAAATGATTCTGTTCATTATACATTTAGTAATAGTATGGCCGGGATCTTACGTGGCCAAGATCAGCGACTCGAATTTTTAAAGGTGTGGTATTCCTCTTGCTTTGAGAATACGTCTCATTTCTGCTACAATCTATTTTTTACACATATATTTTAGCTGCACAGTTGACCACGGCACTATATTTTCCGGATTTATCAGTTGATTTCAAAAGGCGCGAGCGTCAAGTGTGGTGTATACACATCATCAGTGCCGCCCTGGCCCCTGGCAGCAGGCACACAAACTACGCCACGCTGCCCATGAGAAAGCGCCTCCATATGAGCTCAGTGAGTTCATACAATCTTCGATTGTTTAAGTACCATATTTCCTTCATTTGCTATGTAAGATACACGTTCGTTATATTCATACAATCTTCGATTGTTTAAGTACCACATTTCCTTCATTTGCTATGTAAGATACAAGTTTGTTATACCCATTTACGATTTTTCCTTACAAATGTACATTCACCACTTAAAAACACGACAGCAATCAATACTCAGGCAACACAATACACACATACAGGCTGTCCCTAAACTGAGATGGAGGGAACCTTCTGTTTCTTTTATACAGTATTTTGATAAAGAAACCATTTTTCCTCCAGTATTATATGTAGATAAATCAATAAATATCTTATTTTCAGTAAAGTAACACAAAAATTGTATAACAGAGGGTAATTCAAGTTGACCCCACTTTTGCACTTTACATTAAGTTATCTGGCGAGAGGTGGCATCTTTTTCTAGTTTGTGGGGGCTCCCATTAGACAATCTGTTCAGTCCTGAAGAAACCCCTTGCATTATATATATACAGTAATCACTCCAATATCCGACGTAATAGAGCCATAGGTAGGTCCGGATATTGGTTCTGTCCGGATATTGGGCCCCAGCTTATGGACTTGTACTTATGGACCCTAACTCAGAGAAACACCTAAACAACTCCCTCTGGACATGCATAGCACCCATTTAAGACCCAAATCACACCAATAAGGCACATAAATGACTGAAATAAATGCAAGAGAAACATAAAACGAGGGTTTAGAAGTAGGTTCATACAATAATAAACATTCTGGTGATTGGCTCCTGGACTGGTACTTATGGACCCTAACCTAGCCTAACTCAGAAAAACACCTTCCTACTGCACATGCATAGCTCCTAACACCCTATTCACACCAATAAAGGACATTAAAGAGTGAAATGAGGTAAGTATAGCATGGAAAAAAGTACAGTATGAAACATTCTTATGTCCGGATAGTGGGGATGTTCGGATATTGGGCGTCCAGATATTAGAGTGATTACTGTATATATATATATATATATATATATATATACCGTATATAGGAGCCTCTGTGGTACAGTCGTAGAGTGTGCGTTTAGCATGCTGGAGAGCGCGGGTTCGCCTCCCGCCAGAGTCGTAAAAAAACTTTGGGAAGCGTTCACCAAGCCGCTTGCTACTTTGGCGGACACAAGGGGTGCTGTGGTTGAACCAGTGTCACATACAGTAGGCTCGTACAGTGCGTGAGAGATTGGGTGGTCCACGACCTCGCACACTGTGAATTCGTACACTGTGAATACATAATCTTTTGGGAAAAATTACATATTGGCAGTACCCCCTCATACCTTGACATTTTTTTGGCCCTTAGAGACATAATAAAGGTCATATTTTTCAAGCATTGTACTACAGATATAGCTACAATAAAAAATATATGGGCAGTCACCTTAACAACAGTAGACAACAGGCCTGATGGACTTAAATAACAGGGGCTCCGAAGCGCAGCAACACTTACAGTGCCGCACCCCGCGCTGCACCTCCCACCGCACCAACACTTCCCTCCACAGACTCCTCTTGAGCACTTTCCCCAGGAGCCTCAAAGTCACTCACTTCGGCCATAAATCCCTCGAGGTCCAATGTTGACACTTCTGACATTGCATCCTCTTCATCCTCAACAGGAACAGGAGCAGATGATGTAGCTGGTTCCCCAATTTCACTAACTTGAGCCCGCTGTGTGTAACTCGTTATGAATGTCTGTCTTCTGTTTATTTCTTGCCTGTGCCTGTCTGTGTAGAAACGGAAGAGTTTGTCGATACCAACCAGAACTTCCTCCATTCTTAGGATGCTCACTTCCTGTTCCTTCACCTCTTCCTTGAGCTTATCCACGGCAGCAAGGATCTTGCTTGTTCTTGACATACACAGCTCAGTCCTGCCCTCCAACACACTAGGCTGATCAACTTGACTCTGTCTGGCGTCGGGCTCTGCGTCAGCCTCATCTATCCGTTGCAACACTTCCTCGGGAGACTTCCTCATTAGCAGTGTGCACTTCTCGTATGTCTGCCAATGTAATGTCCTCGAAACCTGGTACAGCTTGTGCTGCTGCCCCAGCCTCGGTCAGTGGTTGAATGGCCGTCTCCTGGGTCGTGCATAAGTGAGGCATGAGCATTCGCCATGCATGGTTCACTGTTGCAGGTGTACTCTGGTGCCAGGCTTGTAGAAGAAATTCAACTGCATCCTTCACTGTAAAATTACACCAAAATGCCTCAACAGTTATGGCACCTGTGGCGGGTCGGGATACAGCTGCTGGCGGAGATGGAACGGGAGCAGGTGCCTCATCGAGGTCTTTGTCATGATCTTCTTGTAGGGCATGAAGCTCCTCTTGTGTGCTGGTCTTCCTGCGTAGGTAGTCGTACACTTGCTTATAGTAGAAGTGCTTCACAGTGGCGATCAGTTCTTGATCCAGTGGCTGCACTAGTGACGTCGTGCGGGGCGGCAGAAACAACACGACAATCCTTGTGCAGATCTTCTAGGTATGGAGGGTGACTTGGAGCATTGATAAGCACAAAAAGCATCTTAAATGGAATGCCCAGTTCCCAACACTTGGCCCTGGCATCGGGGACGCAGTGCCTCGTTAACCAGTCTGCCATAATGTTCCCAGTCATCAAACCATTTGCAGACTTGTACCAGTACACGCCACTTGCGTCCATGTTCGTGAGGTTTTTGAAGCACCTTGGGTGTGAAGCTGTGTGTACAACAACTGGCCTCATCTTGTGGCTCCAAGACAGGTTTACATTGAACATTACTGTCATCTTACATTTCTGGAGCTTGTGACCAGGGGCTTGTTTCTGCCTTTAAGCGATGTAAGTTGATTTGGGCATGGCCTTGTAGTATAACGATGTTTCATAAACGCTGCAGATCTGGTCCTTGGTGTACTGTCCCTCCTCAAGAAGCGCTCTAAATATCGCAGGATAGTCCCTCGCGGCCAGCTCGTTGACAGAGGCATGTTCACCAGACACTTTGACGTGATGGAGTTCCTTCCACTTGAGAAAATGGTCTAGCCATCCAACCGATGCCTTGAAAGGTTTGTCCACATTTAACTTGTGAGATGCTGCCTTGTAAAAGAGCTGGGCTTGGTTCTGAATAAGTCTTCCATTCAGTGGAACACCTTCTGTCTCCTTCCTCATTATGAAGGTGGCAAGATACCATTCCATTAGTATCATCGCACGAATTCCCACCCGTGAACGGCTGTCTAGGTCAGAGGCACCATATGTCTTCACTAGAGCCCTTATAGCATCACAGTTCTTCCACACTGTTTTCACTGTTGATTCAGCTGGTCCCAGGGCTTTCCCGATGGCGGTGTTTCCTTGACCCTCCTCCTTCATTTTAATGATCTCTAACTTGGTGGCATGCATCAGAAGTTTCTTAACTCTTGAGGTTGGAGCCATGGTGCGGCAAAGTACAGGTCAGGATGGAGCAGCAAAAAAAAATGCCACATGTTGTACACAACAGGTTCGCTGTAGAGAGTGGATCCGCACTGTGCACGAGCCAGGACTGTTATGGTGCGCCCGCTGCCTTGTACCCCAACCTGCACAGTAGAATGCCCTGGAATTTCTGCATATCAACATGACGACACGTGACGCGTTGTGTGAGGAGTGGTTGCGTACTAATAGAAAATGGCATTTTTGAGCCACTCCTTGCCTTTACCTCGCGTACTGTGAGATAAACTTGTGCATCCAAGGTTTTTGGTTATAATTTTTGGTCACTCGGCACAATGCGAATCGCGCACTGTGATGAAGCGCACTGTGCGAGCCTACCCTTGGGGTAGGGGGGGTTTTCAAGAATACTCCCCCAGTATCCCTGCTTGTTGTACAAGACAACTATAAGGGTTGGTGGAGGATTAGTGCCCCTCCCTGGAAAACAACTAACTAGAAAGACAAACAAGAAGCCTCGGACAAGGACTGACCAAAAGGTGATGACCAAGGACCGGACAAAGGACATGGTAATCGCAACATGGAATGTAAGACGTGCAAATGATGATGTGAAAGAGAGAGAGATTGTCCAGGTGCTTGAGGGTGCGAAATTTGACGTATGTAGAGTAAATGAAACTAAATGGAGAGGTGAGAGTGTGAGAGAATGGGAGTATGGATGGGGTATATGTGCAGGAGTAGGTGAGAATGAGAGGGCAAAAGAAGGAGTGTGTATGGTTGTGAGTAAAAGATGGAAGAAGAACATAACAGTGTATGGATCAGTTGGGTCAAGGATTGTGTGGGTAAGACTGATAGTTGGAATACAAATGTGGGCGACTGTGTGCGTGTATGCGCCAACGCAATATCGTGCAAGCAGAGTGATAGAAGAGTTCTGGACAAATGTGGAAGTGTGCATGGAAAAGTTTGGAAGGAATGAGAGTGTTTTTGATCGGTGATATGAATGGTAAAGTAGGGAATGTGAAGGTGGATGGAATAGTTGATGAGTGGGGTGTGCCTACTGAGATAGATGAGAATGGCAGTGTGTTAGTGGACATTTGTCCTGGGAGGGAGATGGTGATAGCCAATACCCTCTTCAGGCACAAAATGATCCACAGGTATACAGTACATGGCGAGTGATGAGAAGGGTGGGTAGGAAAGCAATGACTGATTATGTGTGTGTGTGGATGAAAGGATGTGAAGATGTGTAATGGATGCAAGAGCTTATAGAGGTTCAGGGAGTAGACTTTCTGACCACTACTTGGTGGTGGCCAGAATCAAGATCCAAATAAGATGGAGAAATAGAAGAAGGGAAGGATGGGAAGAAGAAGTATTTGCAAGGAGAGTGGAAAGGTTACAAGAGGATGAGAAAAAGGCAGAATATAATAGAGAAGTGGAGGAACGATTGGGCAAATAAGAATTAGAGCGGATGGGGGACGTGGAAGGTGTGTGCAGGATATTCACAGAAGAAATATGTGGAGCATGTGATGTGGTGTGTGGGATGAAGAGAAGACGGAGGGGGGTGCAAGGAACAGCGTGGTGGAATGAAGAGGTGAGACAGGCTGTGGCACAAAAGGAGAAAGCATACAATGAATGGATGAGAAACAGGGGCGTGGAAGAAGTTGACAGGCGGAAGAGAGAGTTATATGTAGAAAGAAAGAGAGAGGTGAAAAGATTAGTAAGAGAGAGTAAGAAGAGAGTGGATGAGGAACTTGGAAGGAATTTGAGTGTAAAATGGAGGGACAGTAAGAAAATGTTCTGCAAAGAGGTAAAGAGAGTAAGATGTGGGTGGAAGTGAAGTTAGCAGGGGAGTGAAAGATAAAAATGGTAGATTACTAGTGGAGAAGGGAGAAAAAGTGAGCAGATGGAGAGAACACTTAAAGGAATTGTTGAACATAGAGGATGGAAGTAATGTGAGTATAAGTGGCTGGGGAATGGCTGAGAGGAGGGAGGTGAGAAGACAAGAAGAAATCAGTAGGATAGAAGTTGTGGAAGCAATGAAGAAAGTTAAACTGGGGAAAGCCCCAGGAATTGATGGAGTGTGTGGTGAAATGCTGAAGCATGGGGGAGAGACAGTAGTAGAATGGATGTGGAAGATGTGCAGATTGGCCTGGGAGGAAGGTAGAGTCCCGGAGGATTGGAAGTCAGGTATAATTATTTCCTTGTACAAAGGAAAAGGGGAAAAAGAAGTGTGAGGTAATCACAGGGGCATTTGTCTTCTTAGTATAATAGGAAAAGTGTATGGTAGGATACTTATTGACAAAGTTAGAGAAAGAACAGAGGAATTACTTGGAGAAGAACAGGCAGGCTTTAGGAAGGGAAGAGGTTGTGTAGATCAGATATTCATTCTTAGATCTTTAGTGGAAAAGTTTCTAGAGAAGGGAAAAGTTGTATGCAGCTTTCATGGATCTGGAGAAAGCATATGACAGGGTCAATAGACAAGGACTGTGGAAAGTATTAAGAATATATGCAGTAGATGGGAAGTTGTTGAATGCTGTGAAGAGTACGTATGATGGTGCTAAGGCTGCAGTGCGTGTGGATGGTGAACTGAGTGAATTTTTCTCTTTGAAGGTTGGGTTGAAACAGAGATGTGTCATGTCTCCATGGTTGTTGAATCTGTACATGGATGGGGTAATAAAAGAGGTACAAGGTAGGGTAGTGAATGTTGGAGTGGTGAGAGAGGGTAGTGTTTGGAAACTCCCAGTACTGTTGTTTGCAGATGATACTGTGTTGTTGAGTGAAGATGAAGGGGAGCTGCAAGGCTTGGTGGATGAGTTTGGGAAAGTGTGTAAGAAACAGAATCTAAAGGTGAATGTAGGGAAGAGTAAAGTGATGGTCTTTGAGAGAGGTGAAGTCAGTGAATGTACAGCGAGGTTGGATGGTGAGGAATTGGAAAATGTATGTTTAAGTACCTGGGTGTGTGATGAGTAAGGATGGAGGTTTGGAGGGTGAAGTGCTTGAAAGGGTACAGCAGAGAAGAAAGGTTGCTGGTTCCTTGAAAGCAGTGATAAGAAACAGGGAAGTGAGCATGGAAGTGAAAAAGTAACTACATGACAGTATTGTGATACCAACTCTAAGGTATGGAAGTGAAACTTGGACATTGTTGGAAGGACACAAGTCATGAGTGAGAGCAGTGGAAATGAGTTATTTAAAGAGGAGCCTGTGGAGTCACACGGAGAGACAGGCTGACAAATGAGGATATAAAGGAGCGTTGTGGTGTGGATGTGGATGTGATAGAAAGCATTAGGAGGAATACACTGAGGTGGTTTGGCCATATGGAGAGGATGGAGGGTGAAAGACTGATGAAGAGAATGTATATGAGTGAGGTGGAGGGGGGGAGAGGGAGTGGGAGGCCAAGAACGAGATGGAGGGATGGGGTGGAGAGGTATATGAGAGTGGGGGGTGTGAGTTGGGAGCAGGGCAGTGAAATGGCAGGGGACAGGGCGACGTGGAGGCGATTTGTTTGTGGCCACCCCGAATGGGATTGAGGCGCCTGGTAATAGATAGATAGATAGATAGATATAAATAGATAGATATATGCACATACACAACCTGGCCGCACTATGGGGTGGTATTACTACTCTGCGGCCAGGTTGTGTTAGGAAGAATACTGCCACCGTATTCCCTGCATGTCGTAAAAGGCGACTTAAAGGGGCGGGGTGAAGGGACTAGGGACCCCTCCTCTGTTTTTTAGTTCCTAAAAAGAGACAGGCCAGAGAAAGGGATGGGGGATGGAGTTATTCCCGTACCCTGAAGATTGGGTCTATGAATGTGCGTGGATGTAGTACAATTGAGGCTAAAAGGGAGGAGATTGGGAGAATGTTTGTGAGAAGAAAGTTGGATGTGTTAGCTTTGAGTGAAACCAAGATGAAAGGGAAGGGGGAATCTATGTTTGGAAGTGTGAATGGAAGATTGTCAGGTGTTGATAGAGGAAGGGCAAGAGAAGGTGTGGCCTTGTTAGTGAGTCCGGAAGTACAGCAGTGTGTGATTGAATGGAAGGAGGTGTCATCGAGACTGATGTGGGTGAAAGCGAAATTTGAAAGTGAGTTGTGGGTGTTTGTGAGTGCATATGGGCCTGGTAGTGAAAGGGATGAACAAGAGAGGGAGTCTTTCTGGAATGATGTTGATGAGTGTCTGCAGAGTTTTGGAGCGAATGTGAATGTGGTAATGATGGGAGATCTGAATGCTAGAGTGGGAAATGTAGCAGTTGAAGGCGTAGTTGGTATGCATGGTGTGCCTGGAAGAAATGAAAATGGGGAACGAATGATAGCGATGTGTGTTGAGAGAGAGATGGTGATTGGGAATACGCTGTTTGAGAAGAAAGATATTTATAAGTATGCATGGGTGAGACAGAAGGGTGGAAGGGTTGTTGATAGAGCCTTGATGGACTATGTGGTTGTGTCTAGGAATGTAATAGGAAGATTGTTGGATGTGAGAGTTCTGAGAGGGGAGGGTGGAGGTATGTCTGACCACTACCTGGTGGAGGGAAAGTTAAGAGTAGGTAAGAGATGGGTGAGAGCTAGGAGGGTTAGGTATGGCAGGGAGGTTTTGAAAGTGAGTGAGTTGGATAAAAGAGAGAATAAGATAGAGTATCAGGAGAAATTGAAAGATGAGTGGAAAAAAGTGAAAGATCGGGAAAATGGCAGCGTGGAGGAGGAATGGCAGTTGTTTAAGAGTGCTGTGGTGGGGCATGCAGAAGAGGTGTGTGGTGTGAGACGTGTGGGTGGTGGTGTAAGAAAAGGAAGTGAATGGTGGTGCGAGGAAGTAAGTATGGCTGTGGCTGAGAAGAGACGTGCATATGAAGTGTGGCTGCAGAGGAAGGATGAGATGTCATATGAAAGGTATAAGGAAAAGAGGAATAGAGCGAGAAGGGCTGTGCGTGATGCTAAAGTGGCAGCAGATGAGAGGTGGGGTAGGCGGCTGACAGAGAATTTTCAACAGAATAAGAAAATGTTTTGGAAGGAGGTGAAAAGGGTGTGAAAGGGAGAGTCTGGGAAGGAAGAACGAGTAAAAGCAGAGGATGGAAGGATGTTAATTGAGATGGATGCAGTAAGGAAGAGATGGGCAGAGTATTTTGAAAGATTGTTAAATGTAGAGGAGGAAAGGGTGGCTGAGATTGTGGCGGATAGGAGGGTGCAAGGAATAAATGTGTTGGGAGAGTTGAACGATTCTTTGATCACGAAGGAGGAAGTGGAGAAGGCAGTAAAGGAGATGAAAACAGGGAAAGCTGCAGGTATGGATGGGTGTACTGTTGAATGCCTGAAGGGTGGTGGAGTGACTATTGTTGACTGGTTAGTAAGATTGTTGAATGTGTGCTTTGAGAAAGGTATGGTGCCAACTGACTGGGCAAGTGCTTGTGTGGTCCCGTTGTATAAAGGCAAGGGTGATAAGTATGAATGCTTTAGGGGTATAAGTCTGTTGAGTGTTGTAGGTAAAGTGTATGGTAGAGTGTTAATTATGAGAGTTAGACAGGGTACAGAGGGAGTGATTAGTGATGAGCAGTGTGGCTTTAGGAGAGGGAGGGGATGCGTTGATCAGGTGTTTGCTGTGAGACAAGTGTGTGAAAAGTATTTAGCGAAACGCAAGGATGTGTTTTGGGCATTTATGGATTTAGAGAAAGCGTATGATAGAATTGATAGGGAGGCTTTGTGGACTGTTTTAAGATTGTATGGACTTGATGGTAGGTTACTAAAAGGGGTGAAAAGTTTTTATGTAAATAGTAGAGCGTGTGTAAGAGTGGGAAATGCTGTGAGTGATTGGTTTCCCGTGAGAGTGGGGCTGCGACAGGGATGTGTGATGTCGCCTTGGTTGTTTAATATTTACATGGATGGTGTTGTAAGGGAGGTGAATGCAAGAGTTTTAGGTGGTCTGAGTCTGGTAAATGTTGATGGAGGAGAGTGGAATCTGAAGCAGCTGCTGTTTGCAGATTATACTGCACTGGTGATTGATTCAAAGGAGAGATTGAGACAGTTGGTAGAGGAGTTTGGAAGGGTGTGTGAAAGGAGGAAATTGAAAGTAAATGAGAGTAAGAGTAAAGTGATGAAGTGTACGAGGTTGATAGATGGTAGGGGGATGAATATAGTTTTGAATGGTGAGTTGCTTGAGGAGGTAGATTGTTTTAAATATCTAGGGTCACATGTTGCTGTGGATGGAAGAATAGATGCAGAAGTGAAGTTTAGAATAAATGAAGTAGGAAAGGTGCTGGGAGGAATGAAAAAAGTGTTTAAATGTTGTTCGCTTAGAATGGATGTAAAGTGAAGGTTGTATGAGGGTGTTGTGGTACCGACTGCATTATATGGGGCTGAAACATGGAATATGGGTGTAGCAAAGAGGAAAAGTTTGAATGTAATGGAGATGAGATGTCTGAGGAGTATGTGTGGAGTGACGCGTATGGATCAAGTGCGAAATGATGAAGTGCGAAGGAGAACTGGAGTTGTTCGGGAGATGGCTGGTAGAGTTGAGCAGAGGGTGTTGCAATGGTTTGGGCATATGGAGAGAATGGATAATGAGCGATTGGTGAAAAAGATAACTAGATCTGATGTGAGAGGTGTAAGGCTGAGAGGAAGACCACGAATAGGATGGATGGACAGTGTGAAGAGAGCGCTGGATGCGAGAGGGATGTCTGTTGAGCAAGGAAGAGTGGCTGTGCGTGACAGAAATAAATGGAGAGAAATTGTGAATGAATAAGTGATGACGCAGCCCTGAGGGGATATTCTCCCGCATTTGGTCTGATCAGCTAGTCAGGTCAGGTGCGGGTAAGGGGATGGGTCTGTTATGATGTGGCAGGGGTAAACCAGTTCTGCTGTCGGGCCCTGCTGCGGATGTCACTGATTGCATTGCGCAGTTGACCCTTGTGCGGTGTGATGCGGTGAGGATCTGTCCGTTCTCCCCTTTGGAGCTAAGATGCGAATGAATGTGTTTGAATGGATGAGTAAATGGAGAGTGAGTCGTCCTGTCTCGGCTACCTCCCTTTCCTTGGGGGAAGTAGCCTAGGTATATAGAATAGACAGAGATAGATATATATATATATACAGTAAACCCTCATTATACGATGGGGTTCCGTTCCTGAAAACCCCATCGTATAGCAATCCATTGTATAGTGAACCTGTTATAACCTGTAGTCAATGGGGATACGTTCCCAGACCTGCCTAAACTCGCACATTCACACACCTTAACACTCACATACATGAAATATCCTTATGTTTAAACATGTAAAGTAACACATTAATAATGAATAAAGAGGGGAAAAACATGAAAATAACAGTATACAGTAGTTCTTACTATTACTTAAGTAAATAGGATTGTTGATGTCCCCTCCGAGGCTAAGGGACAGTTAGGGCCTCACAGCCCTCACTCATCACTGGCAGAACTGGCTGACTGGGCAGGGCTGGCTGGCTGCACTGGGCTGGCTGATGAGTCTGGACTGGCGGATGAGACTGGGCTAGCTGGCTGGGTGGGGCTGGCTGATGGGGCTGGACCAATCGATAAGACTGGGCTAGCTGGCTGGGCAGGGCTAGCTAATAAGGCTGGACTGGTGGACAAGTGTGTGTGGTCTAATGCCGACAGTGTGAGGACGTTTTTGTTGCGTTTGCACATTCGCTGTTCAATGAGCCGCGGATGATCCATCGTTGTTGCAAATCATTCCCATTGTATAGTGGGCATAGGGTACTAAAATTTTGACATTGTATAAGCGAAACATCGTACAATGAGGCATTGTATAATGAGGGTTTACTGTATATATATATATATATATATATTAGAATGTACAGTACACCTCCTAATTTTGGCAGGGTTCTGAGGTCTTTCAGCTGTTTTTAGACATCAAAACTCACACTGCAATATGCAATATAGTCCTAAAGACTAAGAAAACTGCATTAAAAAAAAAAAAAAAAGAAAGAAAACACTATACCCCTCCTAATTTTGGAAGTGTTCTGTGGTCTTTTGGTTCTTCTTAGACACCAAAACACACAATGGAATATGCAATATAATCCTAAATACTATGAAATCAATACATCAACAATAAAAACTATTTTTAAAAAAGGCACAGTACACTTACCACCCTATGCACGGCAGACAGGCGTCGTGACCCACCAAACTGCAGCGGGTCTACAGGTATCCCATGTGGACTAGTGGCTAACACAGCCACCTACCAAAGGTCAAGGAACTCCTCCTCCTCTTTCAACCGTTGAAGCCGGCTGATGAGCAGGGATGTGAGGTGAGATGATGGAGCCCTACCCACCTCATGACTCTCTGAAGACAGCCACAAGCTCACATCCAACGGCAACTTAACAGCTGTCGATGTGTTCAGTTGTGGGTCAGAAAATGAAGACTGGGGTTGAGTGGGTGGTGGTGGTTGTGGTGGGGAGAAGGGGCTGGCGAGCTTGAAAAAGTAGTCAAACTTCGTCTGACGATGGGTGCAGCGATTTTGTCGGAGGATGACAGTGTCCCTCACTGCTTGCAGATCCATGGCCAGCTTGAAAGGCACCAACTCCTTGTCGCAATGAGGGTGCTCGATGCCAGCCCACAGTGCACCGCGACTAGGTAGTGATGAAGTGGTGGGGTGACCAGAGTCCTCATCCTTGTCCTCGTCACTTTCCTCTGTTAGTCCCACAGAGACTGCAGCGATGATTTCCTCATCAGACAACATCTGATAACCAGAATCAATGCTATCATTGTCCAGCCAATCCCTCACGTTGTTGATGCCCACATCCTCACCTGCATTTTGTAGCCAATGGTGGCAATCATCCACATCAAATCCTTCAAAGTCATGCACAGCTTTGCATCCCTGAAGGAGACAAGACCAACCACTTTCCAAGGTTTTGATGGAGACTTCCTTTAAGCACTGGCCCAGTTGAAAACTTCAGACCTGATGCTGTAACGCCACAGATTCTCTAAGGTCCATTCCCCACGTGTGTCAACCCCTTCCTCGTTCTCAAGCGCCACCATCACCTCGTCAAGGAACCTCCGATGGTACAGTCTCTTGGCTGCCACGATAACAGCCTCGTCCAGTGGTTGAATGAGAGCAGTTGTATTAGGTGGCAGAAATATGCACCTAATACAGCATCATCAGCCACTAAATCCTTCTCTGATGGATGTACAGGGGCACTACTGAGGATCAGGAGAGCCTTCACCTGGCTGCGAGGGATACTATGTTCCTTCGCCTGATAATCTCCTTGGCAAAGTGTCTGTGGAACCAATCTCTCAAGATCTTTGCAGTAAACCAGGCCTTCACAGAATGGTACCACACAACAGGCAAGCTATCCATCAACCCATGGAGACAACGTGGCTGTTTTGCACATCCAACAATACAGGTTTGAGGCGGTGCATCCTGTTAGCATAGGCACAGCACAACACCGAGACATGCTGTTAGGACAATTTCTGACCAGACACAGTCTTCTCCGGCTCTTCTGCCACGGTGTTGGTGGGGAAGGAGCAGAAGAACAGGCCAGTTTTGTCAGCATTGTACACCTGACCAAGAGCAAGGCCCTCCTTCTCGATCAGGCACTGCACTTTCTGACAAAATGGCCCAGCATCCTCCACTGCTGTGTCCATAGCCTTGCCATGTGCCTTACAGCCAGTAAGTCCAAGTCGAAGTTTGACCCAGAAGAACCAACCCTCAGATGCCATGAAGTCATGCACGTTGTGCAAGCATGCAAACTTCTCGGCTGCAGTCTTCAATTCTGCCCCACGTACAAGTACGCCGGCACCCCATTGCTGGCAGAACCAAACCAAGGTCAACTTGTCGATGATGGCGTAGCAGGGTTGTGACATCACCTTCTGGTCGCCTTTCCTAGTGATATCGCCATAGTCCTGTCCATACTGAGTCAGCTCGTCCCATGATTTCTTGAGATCAGACAAGGCTAAGCAGGGCATGTCAAAATTCACTCAGAATGCATGAAGTTGGCCAGCCCTCGTCAACCTTGTCCAATATCTCAACGTTTCTTCTCCAGACTCAAAACCCTCCTCTTGTGTTTCTTGGGTGGTGGTGGGGCCATCACCACACACACGAGAACACCACAGAGAAGAATTAATGCCTGCAGAAGGTAGGTTACCATCACAAATGCAACAATGGAAGCTGCCATTATTTAACCTCAGCCAAGTACATCCATACACGGAGAGACAAAGGCAGGTACTAAGGTGCAGCAGCATTTGGGAGTGTACAGCGTTGCCATGCCTTTACCCATGCTTGGTTATAAGCATGCAAACAAAAAGCGGTACACTGACCTACAAGTGAAAGGGCCCTTTTCACTCACCCAGGCAAATGTCGCAAAGTGGCAGAAACTCTGGGTCCCCATACATCATGGGCCTAAGGAGTGGCTGAGTAATCCTGACAGCAATGTGACTTTGACCATTCAGTAAGGGGGAGGATGGCCATGCGTGGCTGGGAGTTTTCGACTAATCCCAGCAGCCAGGGGGATTTCAACCATTCAGTAGGGATCTGTATAGCCATTCTCGCTCAGCTTGTGGGTTACGCTCTTTCTTCCTAGTATGCTGCCAGAATGTTACCAGTGATCAGAGTAGCCGGGGGATTTCCACCATTTGGCAGGGGGCCGTACAGCCATTCTCGCTCAGCTTGTAGGTTACATCTGTTTTCCTCACATGCTGCCGGTATGTTTCCAGTGACTGGGGTGGCCAAGGGATTTCAACCATACAGTAGGGATCCATACAACCATTCTCACTCAGAATGTGGGTTACGGTTTATTACCCTTGTGTGGACAGAGAGGCCAGTGAGCCACCAAACGGACATTTTTTTACTTTGTAGGCCGGCTAGCCACTGAAGCTGGAAGTTTTATGTCCAGTTATGGACAAATAAATCCAGACACAGGTATAATAGAGCTAAGGCCTAATGAACGGATATGGAGCATGGTCGGATATGGACCATCCAAATAATTGAGGGATTACTTATATGCATACATACGTCATCTAATCTTGTGTTGCCCAATGAGGAATGTGGGAGCCAGGGTCTAGGCAATTTGGTCCTGACACTAGATGAAGTGACCAGCCTCACTCATCCCTGAATGGCATTACATAAGCAACAAACCCCAACCACCCCTTGGATATAAACTGACACAGGCTCAATCTAGTTGGGGTACCTTAATTACCTACTAAACCACCAGGTGCCACTGACTGGTCATATGGTTACCACCCAGCTAAATAAATGGTTTCCTAGTGTACAGGAAACCAATTGGCTTATCACTCAGTGTAGAGTGACCCATAGACAGAAGGCAAAGGAAAGAAAGAATGAAAGAGAGACAAAAGATGAAGGAAGGAGAGAAGGAATGAAGAGAGGAAAGGGCAGCCACCATGTATATAATTAAAACAAAAAGATACTGATATGGCTGAAGGAGGAAGTAATGACCGGTATTAAACAGCAGATTCTCTGAGTCAACAAAACAAGTACAAGAGACTCTCTGCTTTTACTGACTGTACATACCAGTGAACTTATTCTTTTTACACAGCCAACCTAAAGTGACTCATTCACTACATACGTTGTCACCACAAACACGGATTAACAAGGGGGGAGAACTTTGACTATTCATCACATATGTATGTAGTGCTGTCATTACGAATGCAGCTTAATATACGCAGGAAACTAATGCCAGACAGTGGTAGTGATGGTAGTTGTGGATGTGGTAGTGATGGTTGTAGCTGCTGTGTTTATGCAACACAAGCAATAGTGTTTGGGTGCTTCAGTGACAGTGATGGTAACTGTTGCTGTTGTTGGTGAGTAACCCCAGTCTGTCTGGTCAAGCAGACCCATCAACAACAGGCCTGCAACTGCTCCTACAGGGCTGTCCTGTTCAATAAACTGATGTTCCCCTGAGGTAGAAAGTGCCTCGCCACAGCAAGGGACAGGGAATAGTGTGGAGGTTTGGTTACCAGAGGTACAACTCATTTGCATTTTTCCACCCAGATACCAGGGGCATTACTGATGGTCCATACTGCCTTCTTATTTGGCTATATGGTTACAACTTGGCATGGTAAATGGTTTCCTGGATTACAAGAAACTATTCGACTTGTCACTCAGTGTGGTTACCTAAAGGCTGCATTACATTGAGAGAGCAAATGATGAGTGCCCCCACCTACCACTTAATAGTAATGTAGTAGTGGATTATCTGTCCATCTGTTGCCAGATGCCTTAATCCCATACGAAGTGGCCACAAACAATGCGCCTCCATGTCGCCTTGTCCACCGCCATTTTGTTACCCTCCCCCCAGTGCACATACCCCTCTCCTATATACAGGCATACCCTGGTTTAACGATGTAAATGGTTAGGTAAAACCCCATCGTTCGGCAGGGTATTACACATCAGGGTACTTTTAACATGCAAAGCAATGTGGAGCATTTACCAACCTTGGGTTTCCCCCCAAACCAAGCCCAACACCCACCCAAATGAGCCCAAAAACAAGTTTAAAGCCAATCTAAATGGCCTAACAGCTGGCAAGGATGCTAACCTTTTTTTTTTTTTTTTTTTTTTTTTTTTTTTATGTGTCTGACTCTGGGCATAGGCTTCACAGCCTGCTATCAAGGCCCAGCAGTCCTCCTACATACCATACACCTCTACATGTCACCACTTCGGCGCTAACACCCACCGTCCATATTGAATACATGCTAGGGCTGTCTCATACAGGACTGGTGTATTGGTATTAGCGGGGGTATTTTTACAACATGTCGGCGGGTCCTCTGGTAGATCAGTAAAGCCTGATTTAATGAAATTCAAATCCTTAAACTGTTCCCTGCCCCAGCCGGGATTCGAACCTGGGTCCGTAAGGACTGCAGACCACCTCTCTACCGATTGAGCCACTGCCTCCCCTAAGTCTAATACCTGTAAATAACTCACTAAAACCAACAAATGAAACCTGAAAATCATCAAATATACGTCTGGAAAAAATCAAGCTTAGTAAACCGTACCCCAAAATGTCAATGTTCACTCCACCTATGGCTAAAACACATTAATCTTAGTCTAAAAACAGTTTATAAATCAACCTAAACAAACAATTTTAGTCTATAATATCATCAAAATCAGTAAAAAAATAAAAACCCATCACTGAACCAGCGTTTGGCCATCATTAGGCGGGGTATTGTGGTATTTCTACCCCCATCATTAAGCAAGGGAATCGCATCTAGGGGTATTGCATTTGAGGTATTACCGTACCTCTCCATTTCATCCTTCCATCTCATCATCAGTCTGCCCCTTCCTCTCCCCTCCTCCACCTCACCCACATACACTCTCCGTGTTAATCTCTCGCTCTCCATCCTCTTCACATGACCAAACCACCTCAATGTATTTCTCTTAACACTTTCTATCACATCCACATCCACATCACAATGCTCCTTCACTTCCTTGTTTGTCAATCTGTTTCTCCATGTAACTCCACATGCTCCTCTCAAATAACTCATTTCCACTGCTGTCACTCTTGACTTGTGTCCTTCCAACAAGGTCCAAACTTCACTTCCATACGACAGAATTGGTATCACAAAACTATCATGCAGCAACTTTTATACTTCCATGCTCACTTCTCTATTTCTTATCACTGCTTTCAAAGAACTAGCAACCTTTCTTTCCTGCTGTACCCTTTCAAGAGATTCATTCTCTAAACTTCCATCATTATTCATCATACAACCCAAGTACTTAAATACACTCACATTTTCCATTTCCTCATCATCCAACCCCACTGTGCATTCAGTGACTTCATTGCTCTCAAAAACCACAAGTTTACTCCTCCCTACATTCACCTTTAAATTCCATTTCTTATATATTCTCCCAAACTCATTCCCCAAGCCTTGCAGTTCCCCTTTTGTCTTCATGAAGACACGACACATCCCTGTTTCAATTCAACATTTGGATGGAAAAATTCACTCAGTTCACCATCCACACACTGCAACCTTGGCATCCTCATACATACTCATCTTGGGCTTCATCAGCTTCCCACTTACTCCATATATTCTTAATATTTTCCACATTTCTTGTCTATCCACTCTGTCATAAGCTTTTCCTAATCCACGAAGGCTGCATACAACTTCTTTCCCTTCTCTAGAAACTTTTCCCCTTACCATGTTAGGATTAATATCTGACCTACAAAACCTTTTCCCATCCTATAACCTCCCTGTTCTTCTCCGACTAATTCCTCTGTTATTTCCCTAACTATCAATACAAATCCTACCACATATTTTTCCTATTACATAAAGAAGGCAAAGGCCCCTATGATTACTACAAATTCTATTTCCTTTTTTCCTTTGTCTATCTATTTATCTATTGTCAGACATCTTAATCCCATATGGGGTGGCCACAAACAAATCATCTCCACGTTGTCCTGTCCCCAGCCATTTCACTGCCCTGCTCCCAGCTCACTCCCCCTCTCTCTCATGTACCTCTCCACTCCATTCATCCATCTCATCCTTGGCCTCCGCCTCCCTCTCCTCCCCTCCACCTCACTCACATACACTCTCCTCATCAGTCTTTCGCTCTCCATCCTCTCCACATGGCCAAACCACCTCAATGTATTTCTCCTAACACTTTGTATCACATCCACATCCACACCACAATGCTTCTTCATTTCCTCATTTGTCAGTTTGTCTCTCCATGTGACTCCACATGCCCCTCTCAAATAACTCATTTCCACTGCTCTCATTCTTTGTACAGGGGAATGATTATACTTGACTTCCAATCCTCTGGGACTCAGTCTTCCTCCCGGGCCAATCTGTACAATTTCCATATCCATTCTACTACTATCGCTCCCCAGTGCTTCAGCATTTCACCACACTATACTAATGTTGATGGTTTCATATTGACAAGGATCGAAATTAATGATTTCTTGAGAGAACATGAACCTGATGTCATGTGCTTTGTAGAGACCAAATTAAGAGAAGATATTGATGTTCATTTGGGAGATGGTAAATACAAACTGTGGAGAAAAGACAGAAAAGAAAAAAAGGGAGGAGGAGTGATGATAGCAGTGAAGAACAACATAAATGTAGATACTGTGGAAATGGGAGAAGGCAGGGCTGAAGTGATATATATGAAATTAGAAACTGGAGAGAATGTTAAGAGAGATATGGCGGTAGTGTATGTTCCCCCAAAGACGAGAGCATGGAAGGATGACGAATACCATGAGATGTTGTCAGATATGGCTAGCTACTTGCAAAAAATAATTGAGAAAAGCAATAATAAAATTTTGGTGGGTGACTTTAATTGTAAAGAGGTGAACTGGGAGGAATGGTACTCGGGAGGCGGCGAGGATTCGTGGGGCACTATGTTATTAAATATAATAATGAATAATGTGATGACGCAGTGGGTCAAAGAAGAGACACGGTTTCGAGGTGAGGACACACCAGCAAGGTTAGATTTACTGTTCACCAAAGAACCCGATGTAATAGAATCATTGGAATATCTCTGTCCTTTGGGAAAAAGTGATCACGTGGTCACTGAGTTCCAGATGTTAATAGGAAACGTCGAGCCAAGAGACGAGCTTCATAGACAGGGAAGATACAACTTTGGCAAAGCAAATTTTAAAGGATTGAGAAACTTTTTTGAAAATGCGGATTGGAGAAAATTCAGAGAAACAAGAGAGATACAGAGGAAGTGGGATATCTTTCTAGACCTCTATAATTTGGGAGTGGAAAAATTTGTACCAAGAGTAAGAGGGAAAGAAAACAGGAAAAAGGAGTGGTTTAATAGAAGGTGTATGACAGCCAAAAAAGAGAGAGATAAGGCGTGGAACAATTGGAGAAAGAGAGGTAACGACAGAACAAAGGAAGAATATAAAAGAACAAGAAACGAATACACAAGAATACGTAGGGAAGAAGAAAGGAATTTTGAAAAAGGTATAATTGACAAATGCAAGGATGAACCCAAACTGTTTTATAGATTTGTTAATGGCAAACTGAAACAAAAGGAAGGAATCACCAAGCTGAAAGTAGATGGAGAGGTCTTTAAGGATGCGGCAATGCAAGCAGAAATAATGAACAAACGTTTCCAGTCAGTTTTCACTAAAGAAAAGGAGCTTGTGGAAGGGGAGGGAGTGATTAGAAATGTTCCGGTGATGAAAGATATAAAAGTGGAGGTGCAGGAAGTGTATAAATTACTGGAAACTCAAGATGTAAGGAAAGCCCCAGGACCTGATGGAATTTCTAATTGGGTACTGAAGGAATGCAGAGAACAACTGGCGGATAAAATTCACAGCTTAATTGTATGCTCACTGGAAGAGGGGAAAGTGCCAAAAGAATGGAAGAGGGCATATGTGGTACCAATTTACAAGGGAGGAAAAAGGGAAGAACCCCTGAATTATAGACCAGTGTCTCTAACCAGCATGGTCGCAAAATTGTGTGAGAGAATCCTGAAAGACAGATGGATAAAATATCTGGAAGAGATGAATATTTTGGCTGAATGTCAGTTTGGATTCAGAAGTGGAAGGTCATGTGTTTCAAACTTGTTGAGCTTTTACTCAAGAGCGATTGATGTGGTACAGGAGAGAGATGGTTGGGTGGATTGTGTGTACTTAGACTTAGAGAAGGCCTTTGACAAGGTACCTCATAAGAGACTTATGTGGAAACTAGAATATACTGTATAGGAGGACTAAAGGGGAAACTTCTGGAATGGATGAGAGACTTTTTGAGAGACAGACAAATGAGGACAGTAATAAAGGAAAAGATGTCTGGATGGAGGGAAGTAACAAGTGGAGTCCCTCAAGGCTCAGTGTTGGTGCCAGTAATGTTCCTGATTTACGTAAATGATATGGTAGATGGAGTGAACAGTTATGCGAGTCTGTTTGCTGATGATGTAAAGATCTTGAGGAAGATAGAGGTTGAGGAGGATTGTAAAATACTGCAGGATGATTTGGATAGGATACACAAATGGAGCCGGACGTGGGAAATGAAATTTAATGTAAAGAAATGTAAAATATTGGAAATGGGTAAAAGTACCAGGAGACCATCACTGAATTATTTTTTGGGTAATGAATTAATCACAAAAAGGAGAGAAGAGAAAGATTTGGGAGTGCTGGTCCAAGATAGTTTGTCACCAGAAAAGCACATTAAAAAGATAGTTGGAGAGACTTATAAGCTCTTGACTAACATAAGAGTAGCATTTCATTATATGGATGAGGAAATGATGAAAAAATTGATAGTGGCCATGATCCGCCCCAGGTTAGAATATGCAGCGGTAGTGTGGTGCCCACACAAAAAGAAAGATATAAACAAGATTGAGAGAATACAAAGAACAGCAACCAAGATGGTCCCCAGTCTGACAGACCTGTCATACAGAGAGAGGCTGGAAAAACTGGATTTGCCTTCGTTAGAGGAAAGGAGAAAGAGGGGAGACATGATTGCGGTGTTCAGGACCATGGTGGGAGTAGATAAAATTGACAAAGAAGATCTGTTTGTATGGGATAAGAGAGCAACATGAGGACATGGAATGAAATTGAAAAAGTCAAGCTGCTTGAAGGATATCAAGAAATATAGCTTTCCTTACAGAAGTATAGACTTATGGAATAGCCTGGACAAAGAGATCGTCCAGTCTAAAAACTTAAACGAGTTTAAAGTTAAATTCGACTTATTGAGAAACAGCGACGGAAACCCACGAGCATAGTACATTCCGTGTATATCACAATTAGGTATATTCTTAAATATTTGGAACGACTTAGATAAAGAGGTGGTGCATGAGAAAAACATTCATGTGTGTAAAGGTAGACTTGATAAATGTGGATATGGAGACAGGACAACACGAGCATTGCTCAATTCCTGTATACTACAAATAGGTAAATACAAATAGGTAAATACACACTCCAACAATTCCTGAAGCTTTCCCCATTTTGACTGTCTTCATTGTTTCCTCTACTTCCATTCTACTGATCTCTTCCTCCCTTCTCATTTCCCTCCTTCTCCCAGGTATTCCTCAGCCACTTATACTCGCATTACTTTCATTCTCTATGGTTAACAATTCCTTAAAGTGTTCTCTCCACCTGCTCACTTTTTCTCCCATCTGCACCATCAATCTATCATTTTTCTATTTCACTCCCTACTACTTTATCACCCTGTCTAACTCTCTTTACCTCCTTCCAGAACATTTTCTTATATTCCCTCCACTTTACACTTAAATTCTTTCCAAATTCCTGATCCACTCTCTTCTTACTCTCTCTTAGTAGTAGTGGTAACTATGAATGCGGAACTAATACTTACTGTCATTACAGTACGGCACTTTCAGTCTCATGAATGAACCTGTGTGCAGGTTTTTTGTCTGCATTAAGGACAAAACTTACAGTGCATGCAGCATTGCAACTCTGAACTATGAATGGCTGTGAGGTGTCGTCTGTGATGGTAACACTATCTAGACTAGGCAAGTTTGAAACTTAAATTAACACTATCTAGGCTAGGCAAGTCTGAAACTTAAAGTAACACTATCTAGGATAAGCATGTTTGACGCTTTAATTGTGTGCTATGAGCACAGGATTTGGATCACTTCACCTTCTCACCCGTTTAGTATCCCGGGTCTGTTCAGAAAGTATCTGACCTTGGGCTCTCAGAAAAATAAACAGCTAACCCATTGAGCTAGGACACTAATCCCCCTCAAAGTAGTTCTTACTTGACGCATGTAGTCCAGTGGTCTTCCCACTGCCTGAAGCATTTTTCAAAGTCAGATTTGGTATCTCCTCTAGGTGCTACACTGCATTCGTCACAATCTCTTCTCTCATCTCATATCAGGAACCCTTCACTGGAGTTTTGAGCTTGGGGAATAACCAAAAGTCACATGGAGCCAAATCTGGTGCGTAGGGAGCCTGCCAGACCTGTGGAAAGTTGTGCTAGGCCAAAAATTCATGAATCAGCCGCGTAGAAAGGGCAGATCTGTCATGGTGCAGCTTCCAACAAGCCGCTTTCCAAAGATCTGGTCTCTTCCACCAAACTGCATCACGAAGACAACAGATAAAGTTGAGGTAATAATGTTTGTTGACAGTCTGACCTTCTGGTGCGTATTTGTGATGCACAACACCATGTAGTCGAAAAAAACTGTCAACATGCAAGTGCATTTCACTCTGCTGCAGACCTGTTGTGATTTTCTTGGCTGAGGTGACCCTGCATGCTTCCAATGAGACGACTGTGATCCGGTTTCTGGGTCATACTCGTACAACCAAGTCTCATCTCCCGTGATAATGGCTTTCAAAAAGTCTAGATCGCAATTTGCACACTCCAACATGTCATGAGCAACATTCATCTGAGAGAAGAGATCATGATGAATGTGACAAAGCACCTGCAGGAGATACCGAAAACCAACTTTAAAAAATGTTTTGGGCAGTGGAAAGAACACTGGACTGTGTCTCAAGTCAGAAAGGGAACTAATGTCCTAGCCCAACAGGTTAGCTTCTTTTTTTTTTTTAACACCCCAAGGCCAGATACTTTCTGAACAGACCTCACAGTCTGTTATACAGTTTGTATCTTTATGGGAATGCATAGGATACTGCTTGATGTGGCTGGTGTTAATTTTCTCATGCCTCTTTACCTCTACGTAGATGGCTATGTCTTTAAAAGGCATATCAGTTGGTAAGTTTGGGTCCATATACTGTACTGGCACGCCATGATCTGTAGGTGTGATATTGGGCCAATAAAAGATTTGGGTAATTGGTGATGTGCTGTATGTATAATGGGAAGGGTGTGGGAAGGAAAACCATTTTCTGTAGTGCATGCAAACAATGGACACACAAGAGACGCAGAGAAGAGAGTGGATATGTGAAGCTTTCAATGGATTTATGTTGTAGCAGATAGCCAAACCACTTGATGGTAGACCAACAAGATCTGTGGTGAAAACCACAGAGACAAACCACTTGATGGGAGACCAATAAGATTTGTGGTGAAAACTGTAAGTCACTGCGGAATGTGTGCAAATTCTTCCATCATTTTGTTGTCATCGGTGCAAGGGGCGGCCCTAAGCATTGCCACTGCAAGGATGCCTTGTAGCTGGAAAAAGTTGAGATAACTGCTACCCATTCTGACATCTTGAGTGTTGTCAATGTTCACAAATGAGGAACCCTTTGGTGCTCACGTTGCGAGTATCATATGTACGGCAGTGAAACATGGGGTGTAGAGGGGGAGACTAAATGGAAACTGGAATGAAACAACATTAGAATGGTCCTAGAAATATGATATTCTCAGTAGATCTGAGAAGACAGCTGGAAAGCATCAGAAAAGATACAGAAAGGAGCCTGGGTTGGCTTAGACATGTTGAAAGAATGAACCAAGGAAATTAAATGACAAAGTGCAGAAATACACAGACACCAAGCTGTCAACAAAGAAGTAGCCTGGGAAGGATGTGGGACACGGTAGTAATGTGTGCTGACCTCAAACTGTTAGGTGTTGCTACAGAGCTGGCACAAAACAGAAAAGATTGAGGAAATCCTATAAGGTGAAACTGTTTGAGTCAGATTGCATGAAGACAAAAGCACAACAAAATAATGATGAAAATTAATAAAGTGGCATTTGGTTAAAACATTAGCTTTACTATAATGGACTGAAGAAATCGAGATATATGGTCTCTTCAAACACAGGATGCTTAGTTAACACATTAACTGAATGAGCTGATGTTCTACTGTACTGTGCTATGATGATCCTTTAATACATCCCATGAATAATGGTAGAAGAGGAAGCAAGAGAGAAGTGCAAAGAAGTTTATACCTGAGACTGTACACTTAGTTGACTCTCCAGGTTTGTCTTTTCATTTTTCATTTGAGCAATTTGGTTCTCAAGGCTCTTCATCTCTGTGTTCAACCTGGTTGTGTTTTGTTCCCATTCCGCTCGCTCCTTCTCGAAATCCTTCACCAGAATACTCAACTGAAAAAAAAAATAATAATGACAGCAAGATAACAGGTATACAGGTATATATATGTATGTGTATGTGTGTGTGTGTACATATACTGTATATATATGTGTACATATATATATATATATATATATATAATATATATATATATATATATATATATATATATAAATATATATATAATATATATAATATAAATATATATATATATATATATATATATATATATATATATATATATATATATTATATATATATATATATATATATATATATATATATAATAGCCGAAAAGGTACACTCTCTGGGCGGACTTTTTCGGCTAGCTACTGTGGAGGGCTGACTGAGCCTTCAGCGAATATACTTAATGTATCTTTTCAACATACAATTAATCCTAATAAACTACAGTAATCCCTCCACTATCTGATGTAATAGAGCCAAAGGCATGTCCGGAAAGTGGTCCTGTCCGGAAAGTGGGCCCCTGGCTCCTGGACCGGTACATAAGGACTCTAACCCAGCCTAACTTTGAAAGCCACCTAAATAACTCCCTACCAGACATGCATAGCACCTATTTAAACCTATTTAAGACCCTATTCACACCAATAATGGACATAATGCATGAAATAAATGAAAAGGAACCAAAGAATGAGGAATCAGAATTGGCTGTACCATAGCCAGGGTACTTACAGCAAGTCTGTGGCTGAATTCTCTAAAGGCTTTGGCAGTGGTGAAAATGCTCTTGAAGCACGTACAGTAATCTAGTGTTGTGCTGCACTTACAGTAATTCTTTGTACTGTGAGTTATAATTGTTTAACACTGCACACTGTTAATTGCACCAGGCCAGTTTCAACCGCCAGTTTGCATTCCACAGTTAATCCTTCTAATTTCTTAACACTGCACAATGCTGTAAATTCCCGTGTGGTCTAGTGGCGAGGTATTGCAGTTTATTCACTGTTTATTCACAAAAAACGAGCATGTGTGGCTTCCACTGCAATAAGCATCTGCTCATGATCAAAGTTAGGCAGTAACTGTTTGTGCGCTGGTGGTGAGGAGAAACAGAGTTGCCAGATTGCAATGGCCATATTACCAAACTCCTCAATAATCATTGCCAAATTTAACTTTTCATTACCTAATTCGTAAAGCTAGCATTTATTCTTCAATAATTATCTATCTATCTATCTATTGCCAGGCGCCTCAATCCCATTCGGGGTGGCCACAAACAAATCGCCTCCACGTCGCCCTGTCCCCTGCCATTTCACTGCCCTGCTCCCAACTCACATCCCCCACTCTCATATACCTCTCCACCCCATCCCTCCATCTCATTCTTGCCTCCCCCTCCCTCTCCCACCCTCCACCTCACTCATATACACTCTCTTCGTCAGTCTTTCACCCTCCATCCTCTCCATATGGCCAAACCACCTCCTAATGCTTTCTATCACATCCACATCCACACAACAACGCTCCTTTATATCCTCATTTGTCAGCCTGTCTCTCTGTGTGACTCCACAGGCTCCTCTTTAAATAACTCATTTCCACTGCTCTCACTCATGACTTGTGTCCTTCCAACAACGTCCAAGTTTCACTTCCATACGTTAAGAGTTGGTATCACAATACTGTCAAGTAGTTACTTTTTCACTTCCATGCTCACTTCCCTGTTTCTTATCACTGCTTTCAAGGAACCAGCAACCTTTCTTCTCTGCTGTACCCTTTCAAGCACTTCACCCTCCAAACCTCCATCCTTACTCATCACACTACCCAAGTACTTAATCGTACTCACATTTTCCAATTCCTCACCATCCAACCTCGCTGTACATTCACTGACTTCACCTCTCTCAAAGACCATCACTTTACTCTTCCCTACATTCACCTTTAGATTCCGTTTCTTACACACTCTCCCAAACTCATCCACCAACCCTTGCAGCTCCCCTTCATCTTCACTCAACAACACAGTATCATCTGCAAACAACAGTAAAGGGAGTTTCCAAACACTACCCTCTCTCACCAGGGCCACTCCAACATCCACTACCCTACCTTGTACTTCTTTTATTACCCGATCCAGGTACAGATTGAACAACCATGGAGACATGACACATCCCTGTTTCAACCCAACTTTCAAAGAGAAAAATTCACTCAGTTCACCATCCACACGCACTGAAGCCTTAGCACCATCATACATACTCTTCACAGCATTCAACAACGTCCCATCTACTCCATATATTCTTAATAATTTCCACAATCCTTGTCTATCGACCCTGTCATATGCTTTCTCCAAATCCATGAAAGCTGCATACAACTTCTTTCCCTTCTCTAGAAAGTTTTCCACTAAAGATCTAAGAATGAATATCTGATCTACACAACCTCTTTCCTTCCTAAAGCCTCCCTGTACTTTTCCAACTAATTCCTCTGTTATTTCCCTAACTCTGTCAATAAGTATCCTTTCATACACTTTTCCTATTATACTAACAAGACAAATGCCCCTATGATTACCACACACTTCTTTTTCCCTTTTTCCTTTGTACAAGGGAATAATTATACCTGACTTCCAATCCTCCAGAACTCTTCCTTCCTCCCATGCCAATCTGCACATTATACAAGTGTAAATAAATGTAATCACTCTCCTTATAATTACCATTATGTTGATTATTTTCATGCTATGTTGGCTAGCAGATTAATCAGAGAGAGCAAACAATCCACCATCTCCATCCTGTGTATCCTTATACATGTGAAAAATCCATTTGGTAATGAAAAATACCAAATGGCAACCCTGACAGGAGAGGGGGGAGAGGGGAGGAAGGAAAGGGTGAAGGGGCCGTGGTGTAACAGCTGTTTGGTACAGCGCGGCAATTTCTAATTATGGGTGGGATAAAATTCGGATTTCTTTGGGATTTCTTTCTTTTTTGTCCATTTTTGGGTTCCGAAGGTCCAGGCCCGTAATGTCCGGTAAGTGGGGTGTCCGGAAAGTACAGGGATTACTGTATATACCAAAACGCTCCCTGGATCATGCTGATTCAGGGGTAGACCCTAAGGGAGCTGAGTTTATAGGTAACAAACATAAAAACACTTGCCTTCATTATATACAGTAATCCCCATACTATCCGGACGCCCACTTTCTGGACACCCCACTTACTGGACATTGTGGGCCTTGTTCTTCGGAACCCAAAAATGGCCAAAAAAAAAAGAAAAAAAATCCTCAAAATCCAATTTTTTTCGTCACCCGTAATTTGAAAGGACATTCTGAGGGTGGGGACATGGAATGTGAGGGGAGTGAATGATGAAGTGAAACAGAGAGAGACTGTTCAGGTGCTTGAGGATGCAAGAGTGGATATATGTGGATTGACTGAAACTAAATGGAAAGGTGAAAGAATGAGAGAGTGGGAATATGGTTTAGGTATATGTGCGGGAGTCAATGAGATTGAGAGGGCAAGAGAGGGAGTATGTCTGATGATATGCAAGAAGTGGAAGAATATAAGAGAGTATGGAACAGTGGGTGCAAGGATTGTATGGGTGAGGATGAAAGTAGGTATACAAACATGGGAGAATGTATGTGCGTATGGGCCAACAGAGGACCAAGTGGCAAGAGTGAAAGATGAGTTTTGGGCAAGTGTAGAAGCATGTATGGACAAATTTGAGAGGAGCGAGAGAGTGCTTTTGATTGGAGACATGAATGGCAAAGTTGGGAATGTACGAGTGGATGGAGTGGTTGGTCAGTGGGGTGTGCCAGCTGAAGTAGATGGGAATGGTAGAGCTTTGGTGGGTATCTGTGCTGGTAAAGGGTTGGAAATAGCAAACACATACTTTTGGCATACGATGATCCACAGGTATATATGGAGAGTAATGAGGAGGATGGATGGTGAACTTGTTCAACGAAAGGCAATGATAGACTACATGTGTGGATGAGCGAATGAGAAAACAAGTGTTGGATGTAAGAGTGTGGAAAGAGTGGGGGAATGGAGTCTCTGACCATCACTTAGTGATGGCCAAGGTAAGGCTGCAAAGAAAATGGTTGAAGAGATGAAGGGGAAGACAGGAGGAAACAGCTCCTGTGAGAAGAGTGGAGAAGCTGCAAGATAGTGAGAAAATGACAGAGAATGAGAGCATAGTGGAAGAAAAATTGGGAAAGTACGAGTAAGAGCAGATGGAAGGGGTGGAAGACGTATGTAAGATATTCATGGAAGATATAGGCGCAGCGTGTGAGGCGGTTTGTGGAGTGAGGAGGAGATGCAGGGGTGTGCAAGGGACAGCATGGTGGAGTGATGAGATGAAATGAGCTGTAGAACAAAAGAAGAAGGCATATAGTGAATGGCTAGTGAGCAGAGGTAGGGGAGAAGATGAGAGAGGTATATGTGAGCAGGAGAAGGGAGGTGAAGAGACTGGTGAAGGAGAGTAAAAAGAAAGTGGATGAAGAATTTGGGAGGAATCTGAGTGTGAAACAGAGGGAGAGTAAGAAATTGTTTTGGAAGGAGGTAAAGAAAGTAAGGCAGTGTGAAAGGGGAAATAGTAGGGGAGTGAAAGATAGGAATAATAGATTGTTGGTGGAGAAGAGAGAGAAACTGAGGAGATGGAAGGAGCACTTTGAGGATTTGTTGAATGTAGAGAGTGAGAGAAGTGCGAGTATAAGTGGTTGGGGGAATGGCTGGGAGAAGAAGAGATGAGTGGAGGGAGGAAGAGATCAGTAGGGTGGAAGTAGTGGAAGCAATGAAGAAGATCAAGATGGGAAAGGTCCCAGGAATTGATGGAGTGTGTGGTGAAATGCTGAGGTATGGGGGTGAGATTGTTGTGGTGTGGATATGGAAGTTGTGTAGAATGGCTTGGGAAGAGGGAAGGTTTCCAGAGGACTGGAAATCAGGTATAATTGTTCCTTTATACAAAGGAAAAGGGGAGAGAGAGAAGTATGTGGTAACCGTAGGGGTGTTTGCCTTCTTAGTGTGACTGGAAAAAGATATGGTAAAATACTCATTGATCAGGTTAGGCATATGAAAGAGGAGCTGGTTAGAGAAGAAAAAGGGGGATTTAAGAAGGGAAAAGGATGTGTAGATCAAATATTTGTTCTAAGATGTTTAGTGGAGAAGTATCTAGAGAAGGGAAAGAAAGTGTATGCTGCCTTCATGGACTTGGAGAAAGCTTATGACAGAATAGACAGGCAAGGTATGTGGAAGGTATTAAGAATATATGGAGTGGAGGGGAAATTGCTGAGTGCTGTAAAGAGTATGTACAAAGGAGCTAGAGCTACGATGCGAGTGGATGGTGAGCTGAGTGAGTTCTTTGATCTCAATGTGGGACCGAAACAGGGTACTGCGATGTCTCCATGGCTGTTTAATATATACATGGATGGGGTTGTAAAGGAGGTGCAAGGTAGGGCAGTGGATGTGGGGGTGGCTCTAATGAATGAGTGTGAGATTTGGAAGATTCCAGCGTCGCTGTTTGCTGATGATACAGTATTGTTAAGTGAAGATGATTGTGAGTTGCAGGGTTTGGTGAATGAATTTGGGACAGTGCGTAGGAAAGGAATCTGAAAGTGAATGTAAACAGGAGTAAAGTTATAGTGTTTGAGAGGAATGAAGTCACAGAATGTACAGTGTGGTTGGATGGTGAGGATATGGAGAATGTGAGTGCATTCAAGTACTTGGGTAGAGCGATAAGTAAGGATGGAATGTTGAGGGATGAAGTGCATGAAAGGGTACAGCAGGGAAGGAAGGTTGTTGGTTCACTGGAAACAGTGATGAGAAATAGGGAGGTGAGCATGGAAGTTAAGAAGTCACTGCATGATAGTATTGTGATCCCTACCCTGACGTATGGATGCGAGGCGTGGACCTTGCAAGAAGGGAACAAGTCAAGAGTGAGAGCAGTGGAAATGAGTTACTTGAGAGGAGCATGTGGAGTGATGTGGAGGGACAGGTTGACGAATGAAGAAGTGAAGGAATGTTGTGGGGTGGATGTGGATGTGGTTGAGGAGATAAAGAGCAATACACTGAGGTGGTTTGGACATGTGGAGAGAATGGAGAATGAAAGACTGACTAAGAGGGTGTATGTAGGTGAGGTGGAGGGAGGGAGAGGGAGAGGTAGACCGAGGATGAGGTGGAGGGATGGAGTTGAGAGGCATATGAGGGAGGGGGGAGTGAGTTAGGGGGAGGGTAGTCAAATGGTGGGAGACAGCGACTTGGAGGCGTTTTGTCTGTGGCCACCCTTTGCGGGATTAGGGCGTCAAGCTAGAGATAGATAGATAGATAGATAATAATTTGAAAATGCCGTGCAGCACTGAACAGCTGTTTACACCACAGACCCTTCACCCCTTCCTTCCTCCCCCCTCCCCCCTTCCCTGTCAAGGTTGCCATTTGGTATTTTTCATTACCAAATGTGGGCCAATTTGGTAATGGAAAATTCGTTTGGTAATGAATCAGAATAATGCATTACCAAACAGATTTTTTACATGTATGAGGATACACAGGATGGAGATGGTGGATTGTTTGCTCTCTCTGATTAATATCTTAGCCTACATAGAGTGAAAATAATCAACATGTCAATTATAAGGTGAGTGATTACAAGTATTTCCACTTGTATATATAATTAGTGAAGAATAAAATGCTAGCTTTAAGAATTTGGTAATGAAAACTGAGGAGTTTGGTAATGTGGCCATTGCGATCTGGCAACTCTGTTTCCCCTTCATCAACAATTACTGCCTAACTCCGATCAAGAGAAGATGTTTATCGCAACGGATGCCACATGTGCTCGTTTTTTGAGAATGAACAGTGAATAAACTGCAATACCTCGCCACTAGACCAAATAGGAATTTCCAGTGTTGTGCAGTGTTAAGAAATTAGAATTTAGAGTGCAAAGGATTAACTGTGGAGTGCAAATTGGCGGTTGAAACTGGCGTGGTGCAGTTGAGAACTATATGCAGAGTTTAACAATTATAACTCACAGTGCAAAGAATTAAGTGCAGCACAACACTGGATTACTGTACGTGCTTCAAGAGCATTTTCACCACTGCCAAATCTTAGAGAAGGCAGCCACAGACGTGCTGTAAGTACCCTGGCTGAGATACAGTCACTTTTAATTCCTCATTCTTTGGTTCCTTTTCATTTATTTCATGCTTTATGTCCATTATTGGTGTGAATAGGGTCTTAAAAAGGTTTAAACAGGTGCTAACCATGTCTGGCAAGGAGCTGTATAGGTGTTTCTCTAAGTCAGGCTAGGTTAAGGTCCATAAGTACAAGTCCAGGAGGCTGGGGACCACTTTCCGGACATGCCTTTGGCTCTATGACATTGGATAGTGGAGCGATTACTGTACAGAGAGAGAGAGAGAGAGAGAGCAGCCTCTGTGGTACAGTGGTAGAGTGTGCGTTTCGTACACAGGTGAGCCAGGGTTCGCGCCCCACCAGGGTAAGAAACTTTGGGAATGTTCACCCCGCCACGTACTGCATTGGCAGACACCAGGGGTGCTGTGGTTGAACCAGTGTCGCTTACTATAAAGTATGTTTGCACCCAGTCGGCTTGCATGGGCTGATTACACTTGGTTCACAGACTACACACACATCCAAAGCCACTCCAACACTACAGTTACACTTACAAGCACTTCTCACCCTACATACAATGTCTACTAGACAGCCTTAGCCACTTGGTAGAGATACATTGGGTGTATCATCCTGACTTTGTTCGGGATAGGCCAGTCCTGCAGTGGATACTCAAAATGGCTGCTGCTGCTGCTGATGATGATGATATATAGAGTAAATATAACTATCTATCTATATATATATATATATATATATACAGTAATCACTCTAATAAATGGACGCCCAATAACCGAACATCCCCACTACCTGGACCTAATCGTCCTGGGATCCAACCTTAAAAAAAAAAAAAAAAAAAAATCCCCATCCGTAATTTCAACTTGCCGCGCGCGCCGCGGGAGAGCATTGTTTTGGCGCGTCATTCCTCCGACGTCCGATAGAGCGCCGCTGCATCCTCCCCACTTCCCGCCTGTCTCTCACTGCGAGTGTACACTCCTCGTAATGGCTGCCCACGTGATCGCTTTTGTGGTGGTGCCCTACCTGCTGCAGGGCCTCCTGCTGCTGTTGGGCCTCCTCTTAGTGTGTGTGATGATGGCCCCGCCACCTGAGAAAACGAAGAGAGTGGTGTTGACTCTGGAAAAGAAGAGGGAGATACTGGAGAAAGTGGATGCGGGTTGGTCTTCTTCCCGCATTCTCTGCGAGTACAATCTGGCCCGGTCGACTTTGTTCGATATCAAACGTTCCTGAGACAAACTCATGCAGTACACAGCGGACTTCTCGTCGAGAAGCAAACGCAACGTGGAAAGGAAGGTTATGTTTACCCCCAAGTTTGCAGAAATCGACCGATCCACGTTGATTTGGTATCGATGGCAACATGCTGCTGGTGTGATGGTACGTGGAACGGAGCTGAAGGCTGCTGCTGAGAAGTTCGCCAGGCTTCACGACGCCCTAGACTTCAAGGCATCCGAGGGTTGGCTCTTCGCGTTCAAGTTGCGACATGGCCTTACCAACCGTAAAGCACATGGCGAAGCATTGGACGCTAACGAGGATGGAGTTGACGAGTTTCGGCACAAGGTGAAAGGCTTGATCGACAGGGAGGGCCTAACTCTCGGTCAAGTCTACAACGCTGACGAAACTGGCCTATTCTATCGCTCGCTGCCAACAAACACTGTAGCCAAGGAGACGGAGAAGCGTGTACCTGGAAGCAAGCTTTCCAAGGAACGGATATCTGCTTTGTGTTGTGCCAGTGCTAACGGCATGCACCGGCTTAAGCCCATTGTTGTTGGCCGTGCAAAGCAGCCTCGGTGCCTTCGTGGGGTGATGGATGTCCTTCCTGTCGTCTGGTACCATTCTTTGAAGGCATGGTTCACAGCTGTGATCTTCAAAGACTGGTTTCACTGTCACTTCATCAAGGAGGTCATCCATTACCAGACGAAGACACTGGGAATCCCGCGCGACCAGGTAAAGGCTCTCCTTCTACTCGACAATGCACCTGCCCACCCGTGCGACAAGGACTTGGTTGCTGAAAATGGCCGTATTAGGTGCATGTTTCTGCCACCTAATACGACTGCTCTCATTCAACCAATGGACCAAGGAGTGATCGTGGCAACAAAGCGCCTATACCGTCGGAAGTTTCTGGATGAGGTGATGGTTGTTCTCGAGGACGAGGACGAGCACAAGGAGGGACGGGACACACGAGGCAAGCGGACTTTGGAAAACCTTCGCCGCTACAACATCAAGTCTGCGCTGTACAACTGGGCTAGTTCATGGAAGGAAGTCCCTGTGAAAACTCTTGAAAATGGTTGGTCTCGTCTGCTGCTCGGAATGGATGTGGAGTACGATTTTCTGGGCTTTGACGTGGATGACTTCCATGCACGGCTACGTACGCACGGCGACGATGTAGATGTGGACGATGTTTGTGAGTGGTTGGATGACGACGGGGGCGATCCTGAGTATCAGACGTTGTCTGATATCAAGATCGCGTCTTCGGTTGCTGGTGTCAGTACCGAACTTGAAGATTCCGACGAGGAAGGCGACGATGATGCGGACTCCTCTCAGCAGGACACTACTCCAGCCATCCCCAAGCTGAGCGCACTCCGGGAACATCTAGAGTTCGTCCTAGACTACCTGGAACACCCGGACTGTGACAGGGAGATGGGGCCCTTGGGACTCGTGGAGGAAGTGCGAGCTTTCAGGCAGCGCATCATCAATCGTCAGAATCGTCGTTCCTTGCGTCAATCAACCACTGACAGTTTTTTCAGGCCCGTGACCCCCGCTGTGCCCAGCCCTGGCTTCACTCCGTTGCCTCCCCAAGACAGGCCCTCATGCTCCGAGCCACATCCCAGCACATCAGCCGAGGTGGAGTCACCGCTCGACGTGAGTTTGCGGCTTTCTTCAGAGTCCTTTGCAGTGGGTACGCCATCACCATGACCCAGCGATGCACCCCTAGGTCGCCTGCCAGTGATACTCTCGGACTCTGACAGTGAATAAACAGCAAGAACTTCTCCACTAGACCACACGGGAATTTTGAGTGTTGTGCAGTGAAAAAAACGGTGTGTTGTGTTAAGGATTTAAAGTTGTGAGAGAAAAGACTCAATAGAAAAGAAATTTAACATAAATAGACTTCTTTGTTTTGGCTTTGGAATATTAAAAAAAATTGGGAAAAGTTAAAGTGGAACACTAAGTTACAATGGAGCATTATTTGGACAAAGGTGAACACTGTGAAGAGAACGGACTTCTGTGTGTTATTGACTAAGTTCAGTGCAAGACTTCAGGAAGAGTGTACTGCAAGTGCTTCAGGAACTCGTTCTTACTGTCAGAGTCCGAGAGGAGGCGGTTATTCATCAAGGTGGCCAGTGACTTGCTGTAAGTAGCCAGAATGTTTCATACTGTACTTTTTTCCCTACTATACTTACCTCATTTCACTCTTTAATGTCCTTTATTGGTGTGAATAGGGTGTTAGTAGCTATGCGTGTGCAAGGAATGGGTTTTTCTGAGTTAGGCTAGGTTAGGGTCCATAAGTACCAGAATGTTTATTAATGTATGAACATACTTCTAAACCCTCATTTTATGTTTCTTTTGCATTTATTTCAGTCATTTATGTGCCTTATTGGTGTGATTTGGGTCTTAAATAGGTGCTATGCATGTCCAGAGGGAGTTGTATAGGTGTTTCTCTGAGTTAGGGTCAATAAGTACAAGTCCATAAGCTGGGGGCCAATATCCGGACAAAACCAATAACCGGACCTACCTATGGCTCTATTACGTCGGATATTGGAGTGATTACTGTATATATATATATATATATATATATATATACAGTGGTGGGCAGTGCAAACGAAGAAGGACCTTGTGTAAGCGCAAAGCGCAATCCAAAGTTCACTACTTTGTGCAAGCGCAAGTGGGCAATCTGACAAATACAGTATTTAGCTTCTGGAATGTTGCAAAGCGCAAGCGCGAACCATATGGATATAATTGTGGAAATTACTGTAAAATATTGAGATCTTTACATAAGGCATACTTACTTACTTTTATTTATTATTTTATATTATTTGTAATTTGCACAAGTGAGCAATCTAATATTTAGCTTGCGCAATGTCGCTAAGCGCTAGCGCAAACCATTTGCATATATTTGTGGGAATTGCTGGGGCACCGGGTTCCATCCTGAGCTTGGATCTCCCTTGTGGGGCCGTGATGGCAGAGTGAGGAGAGTGTTGGCTTGCAAACCAAGAGAACCTGGGTTCGATTCTTGGGAGGATAGAGGGATCCTCCTTGGGGGTAGGGGGGGTTTCAAGAATACTCCCCCAGTATCCCTGCTTGTCGTACGAGGCGACTAAAAGGGTTGGTGGTGGATAGGTGCCCCACCCCGTAAAAAGAACTAACTAAAAAAGCGAATAAAGCACCTCAGACCCGGACGCACCATACGTTGACGACTAAGGAACGGACAAAGGACATTCTTAGGGTGGGAACGTGGAATGTGAGAGGAGTGAATGATGAAGTGAAAGAGAGAGAGATTGTTCAGGTGCTTGAGGATGCAAAAATGGATATATGTGGATTGACTGAAACTAAATGGAAAGGTGAAAGAATGAGAGAGTGGGAATATGGTTTAGGTATATGTGCGGGAGTCAATGAAACTGAGAGGGCAAGAGAGAGAGTATGTCTGATGATAAGCAAGAAGTGGAAGGAGAATATAAGAGAGTATGGAACAGTGGGTGCAAGGATTGTATGGGTGAGGATGAAAGTAGGTATACAGGCGTGGGCGATTGTATGTGTGTATGCCCCGACAAAGGATCGAGTGGCAAGAGTGAAAGATGAGTTTTGGGCGACTGTAGAAGCGTGTATGGACAAGTTTGAGAGGAGCAAGAGAGTGCTGTTGATTGGAGACATGAATGGCAAAGTTGGGAATGTACGAGTGGATGGAGTGGTTGGTCAGTGGGGTGTGCCAGCTGATGTACATGGGAATGGAAGTGCTTTGGTGGACATCTGTGCTGGAAAGGGGTTGGCAATAGCCAACACCTACTTTCGGCATAAGATGATCCACCGGTACACATGGAGAGTAATGAGGAGGATGGATGGTGAACTTGTTGAACGAAAGGCAATGATAGACTACGTGTGTGTGGATGAGCGAATGAGAAGACAAGTGTTGGATGCAAGTGTGTGGAGAGGGTGGGGGAATCGAGTCTGGGACCATCACTTAGTGATGGCCAAGGTAGAGCTGCAAAGAAAGTGGTTGAGGAGACGAAGGGGAAGACAGGAGGAAGCAACTCCTGTGAGAAGAGTGGAGAAATTGCAAGATAGTGAGAAAATGACAGAGTATTAGAGCATAGTGGAAGAAAGATTGGGAAGGTATGAGCTAGAGCAGATGGAAGGGGTGGAAGACGTATGTAAGATACTCACAGAAGAGATAGGCGCAACATGTGAGGCGGTTTGTAGAGTGAGGAGGATATGCAAGGGTGTGTAAGGGACAGCATAGTGGAATGATGAGGTGAAATGAGCTGTGGAACAAAAGAAGAAGGCATATAGTGAATGATTAGCAAGTAGAGGTAGGGGAGAAGATGAGAGAGAGAGAAGAGAGAGGTATATGTGAGCAGGAGAAGGGAGGTTTAGAGACTGGTAAAGGAGAGTAAAAAGAAAGTGGATGAAGAGTTTGGGAGGAATCTGAGTGTGAAATGGAGGGAGAGTAAGAAATTGTTTTGGAAGGAGGTAAAGAAAGTAAGGCAGTGTGAAAGGGGAAATAGTAGGGGAGTGAAAGATAGGAATAATAGATTGTTGGTGGAGAAGAGAGAGAAACTGAGGAGATGGAAGGAGCACTTTGAGGATTTGTTGAATGTAGAGAGTGAGAGCAGTGCGAGTATAAGTGGTTGGGGAATGGCTGGGAGAAGAAGAGATGAGAGGAGGGAGGAAGAGATCAGTACGGCGGAAGTAGTGGAAGCAATGAAGAAGATTAAGTTGGGAAAGGCCCCAGGAATTGATGGAGTGTGTGGTGAAATGCTTAGGTACGGGGGTGAGATTGTTGCGGAGTGGATATGGAAGTTGTGTAGATTGGCTTGGGAAGAGGGAAGGGTTCCAGAGGACTGGAAATCAGGTATAATTGTTCCTTTATACAAAGGTAAAGGGGAGAGAGAAGTATGTGGTAACCATAAGGGTATTTGCCTACTTAGTGTGACTGGTAAAATATAAGGTAGAATACTCATAGATTGAGTTAGGCATATGACAGAGGAGCTAGTTGGAGAAGAACAAAGGGGATTTAGGAAGGGAAAAGGGTGTGTAGATCAGATATTTGTTCTAAGATGTTTAGTGGAGAAGTATCTAAAGAAGGGAAGGAAAGTGTACGCTGCCTTCATGGACTTGGAGAAAGCTTATGACAGAATAGATAGGCAAGGTATGTGGAAGGTATTAAGAATATATGGAGTGGAGGGGAAACTGTTGAGTGCTGTGAAGAGTATGTACGAGGGAGCTAGGGCTATGGTGCGAGTGGATGGTGAGCTGAGTGAGTTCTTTGATCTCAATGTGGGACTGAAACAAGGTTGTGTGATGTCTCCATGGCTGTTTAATATATACATGGATGGTGTTGTAAAGGAGGTGCAGGGTCGGGCAGTGGATGTGGGGGTGGCTCTAATGAATGAGGGTGAGATTTGGAAGCTTCCAGTGTTGCTGTTTGCTGATGATACAGTACTGTTGAGTGAAGATGAATGGGAGTTGCAAGGTTTGGTGAATGAATTTGGGACAGTGTGTAGGAGGAGGAAGCTGAAAGTTAATGTAAACAAAAGTAAAGTTATGGTGTTTGAGAGGAATGAAGTCACAGAGTGTGCAGTGAGGTTGGATGGTGACGATATGGAGAATGTGAGTTCATTCAAGTACTTGAGTAGTGTGATGAGTAGGGATGGAACTTTGGGGGATGAAGTGCGTGAAAGGGTACAGCAGGGAAGGAAGGTTGTTGGTACACTGAAAGCAGTGATGAGAAATAGGGAGGTGAGTATGGAAGTTAAGAAGTCACTGCATGATAGTATTGTGATCCCTACCCTGACGTATGGAAGCGAGGCGTGGACCTTGCAAGAGGGGAACAAGTCAAGAGTGAGAGCAGTGGAAATGAGTTACTTGAGAGGAGCATGTGGAGTGACGTGGAGGGACAGTTTGACGAATGAAGAAGTGAAGGAACGCTGTGGGGTGGATGTGGATGTGGTTGAGAAGATTAGGAGAAATACACTGAGGTGGTTTGGACATGTGAAGAGAATGGAGAATGAAAGACTGACTAAGAGGGTGTATGTAGGTGAGGTGAAGGGAGGGAGAGGGAGAGGTAGACCGAGGATAAGGTGGAGGGATGGAGTTGAGAGGTAAATGAGGGAGGGGGGGGTGAGCAGGGGGGAGGGTAGTCAAATGGTGGGTGACAGAGTGACTTGGAAGCGTTTTGTCTACGGCCACCCTTTGCGGGATTAGAGCGTCAAGCTATAGATAGATAGATAGACTTTTATTTATTATTATTCTATCTATCTATCTATCTATCTATTGCTAGACACCTAAATCACATAAGGGGTGGCCACTGGCCACAAACAAGCAACAAATCGCCTCCATGTTGTCCTGTCCCTCACCATTTCACTGCCCTGCTCCCAGCTCACACCCCCCTCTCTCATATACTTCTCCACTCCATCCCTCCATCTCATCCTTGGCCTCCCCCTCCCTCTCCCCCCCCTTCACGTCTCTCACATACACTCTCCTCGTTAGCCTCTCACTCTCCATCCTCTCCGTATGACCGAAGCACCTCAGTGTATTTCTCCAAACGCTTCCTTTCACATCCACATCCACACCACAATGCTCCTTCACTTCCTCATTTGTCAGTCTGTCTCTCCATGTAACTCCACATGCTCCTCTCAAATAACTGATTTCCACTGCTCTCACTCTTGACTTCTGTCCCTCCAACAAGGTCAAAGCTTCACTTCTATACGTTAAAGCTGATATCACAATACTGTCATGTAGTAACTTTTTCACTCGTGGAAGTTCAAACAGAGGAGTGAGAGGGAGGGACAGGGGAAACAAAGGTCGTGATATTGCCAGTTTTACTTTTATCTGCATTTTTACAAGACGTTTTATTTCATAAATCAATGTAGATATACAACAGCATGTGTAATTCCTTACAAAAATAATTAAAACATATTTAAATCAAATATTCACAGCCTAATAAATTATTAGGATGTGGATATTTGATTTAAATATTGTTTTAATGATTTTTGTAAGGAATTGCATATGCTACTCTTAATAAATAATGTACAGTAATCCCTCCAATATCCGATGTAATAGGGCCATAGGCAGGTCCGGATAGTGGTCCTGTCCGGATATTGGGCCCCAACTTATGGACTTGTACTTATGGACCCTAACTCAGAGAAACACCTATACAACTCCCTCTGGACATGCATAGCACCTATTTAAGACCCAAATCACACCAATAAGGGACATAAAAGACTGAAATAAATGCAAAAGAACTATAAAATGAGGTTTTAGAGGTGAGTTTATACAATATTAAACAATCTGGGTACTGTACTTACAAGTCCCTGGCTCCTGGACTGGTTTGAACTGCCAGTTTGCAGTCCACAGTTAATCCTCTGCACTCTAAATTCTAATTTCTTAACACTGCACAACACTGTAAATTCCTGTGTGTTCTAGTGGCGAGGTATTGCAGTTTATTCACTGTTTATTCACAAAAAACAAGCAGCTGTGGCTTGCACTGCTATGAGCATCTGCTCACGATCGGCGTTAAGCTGTGACTGTTGATGATGGCGGGGTAACAGAGTTGCCAGATCACAATGGCCACGTTACCAATCTCCTCAACTTTCATTATCAAATTTAACTTTTCATTACCAAATTCATAAAGGTAGCATATATTCTTCACTAATTATATATACAAGTGGAAATACATGTTATCACTCTCCTTATAATTAACACCATGTTGATTATTTTCACGCTATGTAGGGTAGCAGATTAATCAGAGAGAGAGAACAATCCACCATCTCCATCCTGTGTATCCTCATACATGTGAAAAATCCATTTGGTATTTGGCATTATTCTGATTCATTACCAAACGAATTTTTCATTACTAAATTGGCCCACACTTGGTAATGAAAAATACCAAATGGCAACCCTGACAGGGGAGGGGGGAGGGGGGAGGAAGGAAGGGGTGAAGGGACCATGGTGTAACAGCTGTTCGGCGCCAGGTGGCAATTTCAAATTACGGGTGGGAAAAAAGTCATATTTTTTTCGAATTTTTTGCGGTTTTTGGCCCATTTTGGGAATATTGGATCCCAGGATGATTATGTCCGGTTAGTGGGGATGTTCGGATATTGGGCGTTCGGATATTAGGGGGATTACTGTATTTTTAATTTATTATTATTTACTGATAATAATAATTTAAAAAATATTAAAATACATTATCTCTGTTGAAACATTTTAAGAAATACTACTACCCTCCGTCCCTCCTGCCTCCCCCCAGTAGAACCCTTGCGACCCACCCGAGCCTCCCCCATCTCTTGTCTAGACATACGGGAAGCTCTTAAGACCACGTGTCCCTTGGACAGGACAGGTGTGCAAGTGCATTATTGCACATGGTCTCATGCGGTGCGCAATGCACAAACGATATTCACCAGAGTGCAACGGTGCGCAATTGTGCTTTGCGCAAGTGTTTGCGCACCTGCCCAGCACTGTATATATATATATATATATATATATTTATATATATACAGTAAGACCTCACTATAACGAACTAATAGGGGCCCAAGCCATTCCGAAAAATGTGAAATTCCGATAAAAGCGACATCTGGGCTTCCCCCTGCTAACCCGGACTTATTCCAATATATCAGACATTAATCCGGATCTCATGAACAGTTTTTAAACTGTTTTGACTACCAATGCAGTATTGTACTGTGTTATAACTGCACCACATTAATTAAATGGTATAGTATATGAGGCATTGAGAATAGTAGTGATGTAAGCGCCACCTCGGACGATTTTCAGTTATGTACACCATTGCCTTCCCCCGGCCTTCCTCTGTCTGCGGCAACAACTAAACAGTCAGAATTCAACCCGGAAAATGGTCGAAAACCCTTTACCTTAGAGTGGTACCTGCGGCTCTACGCGCGTCACCCAAAAAAATGTTCTCAAGTTGACTCTGCCTAGCGTAAGCGCCACGGGCAGCCAATGGCATGAGGAAACTTGCTCCTGCCGTTGAGTTATTATAGCACTTTCTTCCTCCTGTGCCTGGACACACAACCGAGTAGTCAGAAGACAACTCGCAACACGGTCGAAATCCCTATAGTATTGAAGGTATTACCGACCCTATGGGCTCACCCAGAAAAATTGCACTCAGAGTTTACCTGCATGAGCGTATCCACCAGTGCCAGAAGACGCGGGGCTGAGCAGCCAATGGGAGGCGGGAACGAGCTCCCGTGACTGATGATGCCCCGTTCTCGCCTCTTCCCTTCTCCCCAACCACCACAGTCGTCCTACCTCCTCCCTCCCCACCACACTGAAATTTATTGATTTTCCTTTTTTTCTGTGTGCGTTCGTAAGAACGTTTGTGCCGGCGGTATGAGTGATTCAACGGAGAGTGAGGATGACCCTGGAGTGCTTCTAAGTAGAAAAAGAGGGCCCCAGTGCAGTGAGTGGCGGTCAAACGTGGTGAAAAAGAGACGCAATCTAGGTGAAGCGTATGAAAGTAGGGTCAGTATGTGCAAAATCCGGTGATTTTACGTAAATTTTTTTTTTTTTTAAGATCTACCTATGGAGAAAAACGCAGTTAATGTGGCAATATTCAGATTGTGGTATATGAATGTATTACTGAATGGAAAGCCCTGTAATAGAGCTTCAATTTAAAAGAAACACGAGCTTCCTATCATATCCCACTATAAAGTTATCACAGTCTGAAGATTGCAAAACTTTAACTGCGTTTTTCTCCATTGTTTATATATGGCGTTTACGTCAGTACTATTCTCAACGCCTCATATAATAATAATACAGTACTGGATGGTGATAAACATGTCTTTTATTTACCTTATTGTGGTGAACATACCTGAAGTGGTCAGGCGGTCCAGACTGCTTCTGGCTTTATCAGACTTTTTCTGATATATAGGAATTTAGTCCGGTAGCTCCTCGAGTCTGATAAAAGTGAATTCCAGTCTATTGAAGTCCGTTATATTGAGGTTTTACCGTATATATACATATACAGTATATATATATATATATATATATATATATATATATATATATATATACCCCCTGGGGGTAGGGGGGTTTCAAGAATACTCCCCCAGTATCCCTGCTTGTCGTACGAGGCGACTAAAAGGATTGGTGGTGGGTTAGTGCCCCACCCCGTAAAAAGAACTAACTAAAAAAGCAAATAAAGCGCCTCGGACCCGGACGGACCATACGTTGACGACTAAGGAACGGACAAAGGACATTCTGAGGGTAGGAACGTGGAATGTGAGAGGAGTGAATGATGAAGTGAAAGAGAGAGAGATTGTCCAGGTGCTTGAGGATGCAAAAGTGGATATATGTGGATTGACTGAAACTAAATGGAAAGTTGAAAGGGTGAGAGAATGGGAATACGGTGTAGGTATATGTGCGGGAGTCAGTGAGAATGAGAGGGCAAGAGAGGGAGTATGTATGATGATAAGCAAGAAGTGGAAGGAGAATATAAGAGAGTATGGAACAGTGGGTGCAAGGATTGTATGGGTGAGGATGAAAGTAGGTATACAAGCATGGGCGATTGTATGTGAGTATGCTCCAACAGAGGATCGAGTGGCAAGAGTGAAAGATGAGTTTTGGGCGAGAGTAGAAGCATGTATGGACAAGTTTGAGAGGAGCGAGAGAGTGCTGTTGATTGGAGACATGAATGGCAAAGTTGGGAATGTACGAGTGGATGGAGTGGTTGGTCAGTGGGGTGTGCCAGCTGAAGTAGATGGGAATGGTAGTGCTTTGGTGGACATCTGTGCTGGTAAGGGGTTGGCAATAGCCAACACCTACTTTCGTCATAAGATGATCCACCGGTATACATGGAGAGTAATGAGGAGGATGGATGGTGAACTTGTTGAACGAAAGGCAATGATAGACTACGTCTGTGTGGATGAGCGAATGAGAAGACAAGTGTTGGATGCAAGGGTGTGGAGAGGGTGGGGGAATGGAGTCTCGGACCATCACTTAGTGATGGCCAAGGTAGAGCTGCAAAGAAAGTGGTTGAGGAGGCGAAGGGGAAGACAGGAGGAAGCAGCTCCTGTGAGAAGAGTGGAGAAATTGCAAGATAGTGAGAAGAGGACAGAGTATAAGAGCATATTGGGAGAAAGATTGGGAAGGTATGAGCTAGAGCAGATGGAAGGGGTGGAAGGCGTATGTAAGATATTCACAGAAGAGATAGGCGCAGCGTGTGAGGCGGTTTGTGGAGTGAGGAGGAGATGCAAGGGTGTGCAAGGGACAGCATGGTGGAATGATGAGGTGAAACGAGCTGTGGAACAAATGAAGAAGGCATATGGTGAATGGTTGGCGAGTAGAGGTAGGGGAGAAGATGAGAGAGAGAAGAGAGAGGTATATGTGAGCAGGAGAAGGGAGGTTAAGAGACTGGTGAAGGAGAGTAAGAAGAAAGTGGATGAAGAGTTTGGGAGGAATCTGAGTGTGAAATGGAGGGAGAGTAAGAAATTGTTTTGGAAGGAGGTAAAGAAAGTAAGGCAGTGTGAAAGGGGAAATAGTAGGGGAGTGAAAGATAGGAATAATAGATTGTTGGTGGAGAAGAGAGAGAAATTGAGGAGATGGAAGGAGCACTTTGAGGATCTGTTGAATGTAGAGAGTGAGAGCAGTGTGAGTATAAGTGGTTGGGGAATGGCTGGGAGAAGAAGAGATGAGAGGAGGGAGGAAGAGATCAGTAGGTCGGAAGTAGTGGAAGCGATGAAGAAGATTAAGCTGGGAAAGGCCCCAGGAAGTGATGGAGTGTGTGGTGAAATGCTTAGGTATGGGGGTGAGATTGTTGTGGAGTGGATATGGAAGTTGTGTAGATTGGCTTGGGAAGAGGGAAGGGTTCCAGAGGACTGGAAATCAGGTATAATTGTTCCTCTATACAAAGGAAAAGGGGAGAGAGAAGTATGTGGTAACCATAGGGGTATTTGCCTTCTTAGTGTGACTGGTAAAATATATGGTAGAATACTCATTGATAGGGTTAGGCATATGATAGGGTTAGGCTAGTTGGAGAAGAACAAGGGGGATTTAGGAAGGGAAAAGGGTGTGTAGATCAGATATTTGTTCTAAGATGTTTAGTGGAGAAGTATCTAGAGAAGGGAAGGAAAGTGTACGCTGCCTTCATGGACTTGGAGAAAGCTTATGACAGAATAGATAGGAAAGGTATGTGGAAGGTATTAAGAATATATGGAGTGGAGGGGAAATTGTTGAGTGCTGTGAAGAGTATGTACGAGGGAGCTAGGGCTACGGTGCGAGTGGATGGTGAGCTGAGTGAGTTCTTTGATCTCAATGTGGGACTGAAACAGGGGTGTGTAATGTCTCCATGGCTGTTTAATATATATATGGATGGGGTTGTAAAGGAGGTACAAGGTAGGGCAGTGGATGTCGGGGTGGCCCTAATGAATGAGGGTGAGATTTGGAAGCTTCCCGTGTTGCTGTTTACTGATGATACAGTATTGTTGAGTGAAGATGAATGGGAGTTGCAAGGTTTGGTGAATGAATTTGGGACAGTGTGTAGGAGGAGGAAGCTGAAAGTTTATGTAAACAAAAGTAAAGTTATGGTGTTTGAGAGGAATGAAGTCACAGAGTGTGCAGTGAGGTTGGATGGTGAGGATATGGAGAATGTGAGTGCATTCAAGTACTTGGGTAGTGTGATGAGTAAGGATGGAACTTTGGGGGATGAAGTACGTGAAAGGGTACAGCAGGGAAGGAAGGTTGTTGGCACACTGAAAGCAGTGATGAGAAATAGGGAGGTGAGTATGGAAGTTAAGAAGTCACTGCATGATGGTATTGTGATCCCTACCCTGACGTATGGAAGCGAGGCGTGGACCTTGCAAGAGGGGAACAAGTCAAGAGTGAGAGCAGTGGAAATGAGTTACTTGAGAAGAGCATGTGGAGTGACATGGAGGGACAGGTTGACGAATGAAGAAGTGAAGGAACGTTGTGGGGTAAATGTGGATGTGGTTGAAAAGATTAGGAGAAATACACTGAGGTGGTTTGGACATGTGGAGAGGATGGAGAATGAAAGACTGACTAAGAGGGTGTATGTAGGTGAGGTGGAGGGAGGGAGAGGGAGGGGTAGACCGAGGATGAGGTGGAGGGATGGAGTTGAGAGGTATATGAGGGAGGGGGGGGTGAGTTGGGGGGAGGGGAGTCAAATGGCGGGTGACAGAGTGACTTGGAGGCGTTTTTTCTGCGACCACCCTTTGCGGGATTAGGGCGTCGGGCTATAGATAGATAGATAGATAGATATATACATACAGTATATATATGTATATACAGTATATATATGTACTCGTATATACTGTATATATATATACTGTATATATATATATATATCGATCATCCAATCCTACGTTGCCACATGAGGAGTGTACGAGGCCGGGGCTAGGCAAACTGGTCCTGACATTTAAGATGAAAGTAACCAGCCTCACTCATCCCAAAGTTGCATTACGTAAGCAATAACCCCAACCACCCCTTGGATGCAAGCCTTCACCGGCTGAATCCGATTGGAGCACCGCAATTACCCACTAAACCACCAGGCGCCATAATTTGGTTATATGGTTGTGGCGGGAGGGGGGGGGGGACAATCTGGCCGCACTATGGGGTAGTACTACTACTCTGCGGCCAGGTTGTGTTAGGAAGAATACTGCCACCGTATTCCCTGCGTGTCATAAAAGGCGACTAAAAGGGGCGGGTGAGGGGACTAGGGACCCCCTCCTCTGTTTTTTTTAGTTCCTAAAAAGAGGCAGGCCAGAGAAAGGGATGGGAGATTGAGTTATCCCCGTACCTTGAAGAGTGGGTCTATGAATGTGCGTGGATGTAGTACGATTGAGACTAAAAGGGTGGAGATTGGGAGAATATTTGTGAGAAGAAAGTTGGATGTGTTAGCTTTGAGTGAAACCAAGATGAAAGGGAAGGGTGAGTCTATGTTTGGAAGTGTGAATGGAAGATTGTCTGGTGCTGACAGAGGAAGGGCGAGAGAAGGTGTGGCCTTGTTAGTGAGTCCGGAAGTACAGCAGTATGTGATTGAATGGAAGGAGGTGTCATCGAGACTGATGTGGGTGAAAGCGAAATTTGAACGGGAGTTGTGGGTGTTTCTGAGTGCATATGGGCCTGATAGTGAAAGGGATGAAGAAGAGAGGGAGTCTTTCTGGAATGATGTTGATGAGTGTCTGCAGAGTTTTGGAGCGAATGTGAATGTGGTAATGATGGGAGATCTGAATGCTAGAGTGGGAAATGTAGCAGTTGAAGGCGTAGTTGGTATGCATGGTGTGCCTGGAAGAAATGAAAATGGGGAACGTATGATAGGGATGTGTGTTGAGCGAAAGATGGTGATTGGAAATATGATGTTTGAGAAGAACGATATTTATAAGTGTACATGGGTGAGACAGGAGGGTGGAAAGGTTGTTGAAAGAGCTTTGATGGACTATGTGGTTGTGTCTAGGAATGTAATAGGAAGATTGTTGGATGTGAGAGTTCTGAGAGGGGAGGGTGGAGGTATGTCTGACCACTACCTGATGGAGGGAAAGTTAAGAGTAGGTATGAGATGGGTGAGAGCTAGGAGGGTTAGGTGTGGCAGGGAGGTTTTGAAAGTGAGTGAGTTGGATAAAAGAGAGAAAATAATAGAGTATCAGGAGAAATTGAAAGATGAGTGGAATGCAGTGAAAGATCAGGAAAATGGCAGTGTGGAGGAGGAATGGCAGTTGTTTAAGAGTGCTGTGGTGGGGCATGCAGAAGAGGTGTGTGGTGTGAGACGTGTGGGTGGTGGTGTAAGAAAAGGAAGTGAAAGGTGGTGCGAGGAAGTAAGTATGGCTGTGGCAGAGACGAGACGTGCATATGAAGTGTGGCTTCAGAGGAAGGATGAGGTGTCATATGAGAGGTATAAGGAAAGGAGGAATAGGACGAGAAGAGCTGTGTGTGATGCTAAAGTAGCAGCAGATGAGAGGTGGGGTAGGCGGCTGACTGAGAATTTTCAACAGAATAAGAAAAGGGGACGGTGGAGGTATGTCTGACCACTACCTGGTGGAGGGAAAGTTAAGAGTAGGTATGAGATGGGTGAGAGCTAGGAGGGTTAGGTGTGGCAGGGAGGTTTTGAAAGTGAGTGAGTTGGATAAAAGAGAGAAAATAATAGAGTATCAGGAGAAATTGAAAGATGAGTGGAATGCAGTGAAAGATCAGGAAAATGGCAGTGTGGAGGAGGAATGGCAGTTGTTTAAGAGTGCTGTGGTGGGGCATGCAGAAGAGGTGTGTGGTGTGAGACGTGTGGGTGGTGGTGTAAGAAAAGGAAGTGAATGGTGGTGCGAGGAAGTAAGTATGGCTGTGGCAGAGACGAGACGTGCATATGAAGTGTGGCTTCAGAGGAAGGATGAGGTGTCATATGAGAGGTATAAGGAAAGGAGGAATAGGACGAGAAGAGCTGTGTGTGATGCTAAAGTGGCAGCAGATGAGAGGTGGGGTAGGCGGCTGACTGAGAATTTTCAACAGAATAAGAAAATGTTTTGGAAGGAGGCGAAAAGGGTGCGAAAGGGAGAGTCGGGGAAGGAAGAGCGAATAAAAGCAGAGGATGGAAGGATGTTAATTGAGACTGATGCAGTAAGGAAGAGATGGGCAGCGTATTTTGAAAGACTGTTAAATGTAGAGGAGGAAAGGGTAGCTGGGATTGTGGCAGATGGAAGGGTGCAAGGAATAAATGTGTTGGGAGAGTTGAATGATTCTTTGATCATGAAGGAGGAAGTGGAGAAGGCAGTAAAGATGAAAACAGGGAAAGCTGCAGGTATGGATGGGTGTGCTGTTGAATGCCTGAAGAGTGGTGGAGTGACTATTGTTGACTGGTTAGTAAGATTGTTGAATGTGTGCTTTGTGAAAGGTATGGTGCCAATTGACTGGGCAAGTGCTTGTGTGGTCCCGTTGTATAAAGGCAAGGGTGATAAGTATGAATGTACTAGCTTTAGAGGTATAAGTCTGTTGAGTGTTGTACGTAAGGTGTATGGTATAGTGTTAATTATGAGAGTTAGAGAGGGTACAGAGGGAGTAATTGGTGATGAGCAGTGTGGCTTTAGGAGAGGGAGGGGATGCGTGGATCAGGTGTTTGCTGTGAGACAAGTGTGTGAAAAGTATTTAGCGAAAGGCAAGGATGTGTTTTGGGCATTCATGGATTTAGAGAAAGCGTATGACAGAATTGATAGGGAGGCTTTGTGGACAGTTTAAAGATTGTATGGACTTGATGGCAGGTTACTAAAAGGGGTGAAAAGTTTTTATGTAAATAGTAGAGCGTGTGTAAGAGTGGGAAATGCTGTGAGTGATTGGTTTCCCGTGAGAGTAGGGCTGCGACAGGGATGTGTGATGTCGCCTTGGTTGTTTAATATTTATATGGATCGTGTTGTAAGAGAGGTGAATGCAAGTGTTTTAGGTGGAGGTCTGTGTCTGGTGAATGTTGATGGTGGAGAGTGGAATCTTAAGTGGCTGCTGTTTGCAGATGATACTGCACTGGTGGCTGATTCAGAGGAGAGATTGAGACAGTTGGTGGAGGAGTTTGGAAGAGTGTGTGAAAGGAGGAAATTGCAAGTAAATTAGAATAAGAGTAAAGTGATGAAGTGTACGAGGTTGGCAGATGGTAGGGGGATGAATATAGTTTTGAATGGTGAGTTGCTTGAGGAGGTGGAGCGTTTTAAATATTTAGGGTCGCATGTTGCTATGGATGGAAGAATAGATGCAGAAGTGAAGTTTAGAATAAATGAAGTAGGAAAGGTGCTGGGAGGAATGAAAAAAGTGTTTAGATGTCGTTCGCTTAGAATGGATGTAAAGAGAAGGCTGTATGAGGGCGTTATGGTACCGACTGCATTATATGGGGCTGAAACATGGAATATGGGTGTAGCAGAAAGGAAAAGTTTGAATGTAATGGAGATGAGGTGTCTGAGGAGTATGTGTGGAGTGATGCGTATGGATCGGGTGCGAAATGATGAAGTGCGAAGGAGAACTGGAGTTGTTCGGGAGATGGCTGGTAGAGTTGAGCAGAGGGTGCTGCGATGGTTTGGGCATATGGAGAGAATGGATAATGAGCGATTGGTGAAAAAGATAACTATATCTGATGTGAGAGGTGTAAGGCTGAGAGGGAGACCACGAATAGGATGGATAGACAGTGTGAAGAGAGCGCTGGATGCGAGAGGGATGTCTGTTGAGCAAGGAAGAGTGGCTGTGCGTGACAGAAATAAATGGAGAGAAATTGTGAATGAATAAATGATGATGCAGCCCTGAGGGGATATTCTCCCGCATTTGGTCTGATTAGCTAGTCAAGTCAGGTGCAAGTAAGGGGATGGGTCTATTGTGATGTGGCAGAGGTAAACCAGCTCTGATGTCGGGCCCTGCTGCGGATGTCACTGATTGCCCTGCGCAGTTGACCCATGTGTGGTGTGGTGCGGTGAGCATCTGTCCCTTCCCTTTGGGGCTTAGATGCGATTGACTGTGTTTGAATGGATAAGTAAATGGGGAGTGTGTCGTCCTGTTTCGGCTACCTCCCTTTCCATGGGGGAAGCAGCCTAGGTATATAGATAGATAGATAGACTTAGCGTCGTAAATGGTTTCCTGGTGTACAAGAAACCATTCGGCTTGTCACTCAGTGTAGAGTCACCCATTGGCAGAAAGATCAGGAAAGAATGAAGGAAAGAAAGACAAAAGAGGGAGTGTAAAGTCACTCGTAGGCAGAAGGACGAGGAAAGAATAAAGTAAAGAGTTGAGCAGAGGGTGCTGCGATGGTTTGGGCATATGGAGAGAATGGATAATGAGCGATTGGTGAAAAAGATAACTAGATCTGATGTGAGAGGTGTAAGGCTGAGAGGGAGACCACGAATAGGATGGATAGACAGTGTGAAGAGAGCGCTGGATGCGAGAGGGATGTCTGTTGAGCAAGGAAGAGTGGCTGTGCGTGACAGAAATAAATGGAGAGAAATTGTGAATGAATAAATGATGATGCAGCCCTGAGGGGATATTCTCCCGCATTTGGTCTGATTAGCTAGTCAAGTCAGGTGCAAGTAAGGGGATGGGTCTATTGTGATGTGGCAGAGGTAAACCAGCTCTGATGTCGGGCCCTGCTGCGGATGTCACTGATTGCCCTGCGCAGTTGACCCATGTGTGGTGTGGTGCAGTGAGCATCTGTCCCTTCCCTTTGGGGCTTAGATGCGATTGACTGTGTTTGAATGGATAAGTAAATGGGGAGTGTGTCGTCCTGTTTCGGCTACCTCCCTTTCCAAGGGGGAAGCAGCCTAGGTATATAGATAGATAGATAGACTTAGCGTCGTAAATGGTTTCCTGGTGTACAAGAAACCATTCGGCTTGTCACTCAGTGTAGAGTCACCCATTGGCAGAAAGATCAGGAAAGAATGAAGGAAAGAAAGACAAAAGAGGGAGTGTAAAGTCACTCGTAGGCAGAAGGACGAGGAAAGAATAAAGTAAAGAGTTGAGCAGAGGGTGCTGCGATGGTTTGGGCATATGGAGAGAATGGATAATGAGCGATTGGTGAAAAAGATAACTAGATCTGATGTGAGAGGTGTAAGGCTGAGAGGGAGACCACGAATAGGATGGATAGACAGTGTGAAGAGAGCGCTGGATGCGAGAGGGATGTCTGTTGAGCAAGGAAGAGTGGCTGTGCGTGACAGAAATAAATGGAGAGAAATTGTGAATGAATAAATGATGATGCAGCCCTGAGGGGATATTCTCCCGCATTTGGTCTGATTAGCTAGTCAAGTCAGGTGCAAGTAAGGGGATGGGTCTATTGTGATGTGGCAGAGGTAAACCAGCTCTGATGTCGGGCCCTGCTGCGGATGTCACTGATTGCCCTGCGCAGTTGACCCATGTGTGGTGTGGTGCGGTGAGCATCTGTCCCTTCCCTTTGGGGCTTAGATGCGATTGACTGTGTTTGAATGGATAAGTAAATGGGGAGTGTGTCGTCCTGTTTCGGCTACCTCCCTTTCCATGGGGGAAGCAGCCTAGGTATATAGATAGATAGATAGACTTAGCGTCGTAAATGGTTTCCTGGTGTACAAGAAACCATTCGGCTTGTCACTCAGTGTAGAGTCACCCATTGGCAGAAAGATCAGGAAAGAATGAAGGAAAGAAAGACAAAAGAGGGAGTGTAAAGTCACTCGTAGGCAGAAGGACGAGGAAAGAATAAAGTAAAGAAAGACAGAAGAGGAAGGAAAGGAGGGAGGAAAGGCCAGACACCCGAGAGCAGCACTATATCGAGTGAGTGGATGGTGATCGCCCCCACCTACATCAATATATATATATATATATATATATATATATATATAATATATACATACATGTATATATATATATATATATATATATATATACAGTAGGATCTCACCAATAATATATAATTGGTGCTAGAAAAGCGCCATTATTAGCGAAAACGTTATTTGTGTGACATTAAAACAGGGGCGCACCCAGGAATTTTCAAACGGGGGGGGGGGTAGTGAGGTGAGGTCAGGTAATCCGATAATTACTGGAAGGTCATATGCAAGTTTAGCCAGAGAGCTGCTGGCTCATGTGTTATTCTTTGTTTGTACTTGCCAGTTTTTCATGTTTTGGTGTTATCAATATAAAGATATATAAATTTTTAAAGGACCCACAGAGCTAAGGGAAGGGGCCCGGGCCTGGCCCTCCCCTCCCCCCCCCGGTGTGTCCCTGCATTAAAATGTAAAATGTTTATTGGTGCCACCACTCCACAACTTTTACCCATTTTTCCCATTTGGACCCTCCTATCACTGCTTTTTTTTAGCTGAAATAATAAGATTAGTTGTTAAACTGTCATGGGAAATATAAAACACACATTAAATGAGTTAATAAGATGTTTGTTGTGATGATTGTTTTAAGGCTTGTGCATGAAGGCTACTGCGGCATATCCCCTGACCCCTCACTGGCCTGGTCCCCACTCCTGCCTTTCATGCCAGGGTCACCTACTTCCGTCAACACTTTATCAAACCCCACAAAGTCAAAATCTTCAGGAAAGGCTCCAATGTTATCAATGTCACAATCTAATCAACCCCTCTCTGTTGTTCTTCCTCGGCTGGCCGGCGCTGTGAAAAAACGCGAGTGATAGTGACTGATGGCAGGCATCCACTCAATCGTGATACTTTTTTCTGGCATTTTCTTGAAATCTGATTTACAAGTCCAATCATTAGTCATTTATTCTGACGGCTGCTTTCTCTCCATCTCAGCAGACTTGAGTTGTGGCAGGAGTGCTAACCACCCTTGTTTAACGGTTGCCAATGTCATATTATTCCAGGCTTTGACGAAGAAATTTACAGCCTTTCGAATGTTATATTTCTTCCAGAATACAGAAACAGTAACGATGGTCGGGGGGTTACAGGTATGCCAAGTGGAGCAGGTGTGTCAGGGGGGGCTGTGGAGGTGGAGGGGGAGCTGGCTGGCGAGTCTGGTGGGGCAGTGGAGGTGGAGGGGACGGCACAGGGCGAGTCAGGGGAGGTGGTGAGGGGAGGATTCTCCATGTCCTCCTTGCTACTGCTCACATTTTCAGCAATTTCCTTCACCTCTTCTTGTTTGTCTGTTTCATTCCTCATCTTGTTATGGACATATATATTTGTTGTAAAACAACTTGGCCTTTGTGAAATAACCATTATTCAAGTGAATCCAAACATTATTATAGAAACTGGGTATCTAATCTATCTTACCGTTATTGCCGAAAACATTTTTGGCGATATCCTACTGTATATATATATTTATTTATATATATATATATATAATAAAAATAATCTATCTATCTATCTATTGCCAGACGCTTCAATCCCGTTTGGGGTGGCCACAAACAAATCGCCTCCAAGTCGCCCTGTCCCCTGCCATTTCACTGCTCTGCTCCCAACTCACACCCCCCTCTCTCATATACCTCTCCACCCCATCCCTCCAGCTCATCCTCGGCCTCCCCCTCCCTCTTCCCCCCTCCACCTCACTCACATACACTCTCTTCGTCAGTCTTTCACCCTCCATCCTCTCCACATGGCCAAACCACCTCAGTGTGTTCCTCATAACGCTTCCTATCACATCCACATCCACACCACAACGCTCCTTTATATCCTCATTCATCAGCCTGTTTCTCCATATGACTCCACAGGCTCCTCTTAAATAACTCATTTCCACTGCTCTCACTCTTGACTTGTGTCCTTACAACAACGTCCAAGCTTCACTTCCATACGTTAGAGTTGGTATCACAATACTGTCATGTAGTAACTTTTTCACTTCCATGCTCACTTCCCTGTTTCTTATCACTGCTTTCAAAGAACCAGCAACCTTTCTTCCCTGCTGTACCCTTTCAAGCACTTCACCCTCCAAACCTCCATCCTTACTCATCACACTACCCAAGTACTTAAACATACTCACATTTTCCAATTCCTCACCATCCAACCTCGCTGTACATTCACTGACCTCATCTCTCTCAAAGACCATCACTTTACTCTTCCCTACATTCACCTTTAGATTCCGTTTCTTACACACTCTCCCAAACTCATCCACCAAGCCTTGCAGCTCCCCTTCATCTTCACTCAACAACACAGTATCATCTGCAAACAACAGTACAGGGAGTTTCCAAACACTATCCTCTCTCACCAGGGCCACTCCAACATCCACTACCCTACCTTGTACTTCTTTTATTACCCCATCTATGTACAGATTGAACAACCATGGAGACATGACACATCCCTGTTTCAAACCAACTTTCAAAGAGAAAAATTCACTTAGTTCACAATCCACACTCACTGCAGCCTTCACACCATCGTACATACTCTTCACAGCATTCAACAACTTCCCATCTACTCCATATATTCTTAACTCTTTCCACAATCCTTGTCTATCCACCCTGTCATATGCTTTCTCCAAATCCATGAAAGTCGCATACAACTTTTACCTTCTCTAGAAACTTTTCCACTAAAGATCTAAGAATGATTATCTGATCTACACAACCTCTTCCCTTCCTAGAGCCTCCATGTTCTTCTCCAACTAATTTCTCTGTTCTTTCTCTAACTCTGTCAATAAGTATCCTACCATACACTTTTCCTATTATACTAAGAAGACAAATGCCCCTATAATTACCACACACTTCTTTTTCCCCTTTTCCTTTGTACAAGGGAATAACTATACCTGACTTCCAATCCTCCGGGACTCTACCTTCCTCCCAGGCCAATCTGCACATCTTCCACATCCATTCTACTACAATCTCTCCCCCATGCTTCAGAATTTCACCACACACTCCATCAATTCCTGGGGCTTTCCCCGATTAAACTTTCTTCATTGCTTCCACAACTTCTATCCTACTGATTTCTTCCTGTCTTCTCACCTCCCTCCATCTCCCAGCCATTCCCCAGCCACTTATACTCGCATTACTTCCATCCTCTATATTCAACAATTCCTTAAAGTGTTCTCTCCATCTGCTCACTTTTTCTCCCTACTCCAATAGTACGGTAATCTACCATTTTTATCTTTCACTCCCCTGCTAACTTCAATTCTACCCTGTCTAACTCTACCTCTTTCCAGAACATTTTCTTACAGTTCCTCCACTTTACACTAAAATTCCTTCCAAATTCCTCATCCACTCTCTTACTAATCTTTTCACCTCTCTCTTTCTTTCTACATATAACTCTCTCTTCCGCCTCTCAACTTCTTCCACGCCCCTATTTCTCATCCATTCATTGTATACCTTCTTCTTTTGTGCCACAGCCTGTCTCACCTCTTCAGTCCACCACGCTGTTCCTTGTACCCCCCTCCGTCTTCTATTCCTTCCACACACCACATCAAATGCTGCACATATTTCTTCTGTAAGCAACGTTGGGTCTGGTTAGTACTTGGATGGGTGACCGCCTGGGAACACCAGATGCTGTTGGCATCCCTACTTGTCAAGTGGGGTTGGTGGAGGATTAGTGCCCCTCCCTGTAAAAACAATTAACTCGAAGCCCTTGGCCACCCCGTGTGGGATACATGGCATCTGGCAATGAATGAAAAATATCCTACACACACCTTCCACGTCTACCATCTGCTCCAATTCATATTTGCCCAATCGTTTCTCCACTTCTCTCTTATACTCTGCCTTTTTCTCATCCTCTTGTAACCTTTCCACTCTCCTTGCAAATACTCCTTCCTCTCGTCTTTCCCTTCTTCTATTCCTCCATCTTACTTGAATCCTAATTCTGGCCACCACCAAGTAGTGGTCAGAAAGTCCACTCCCCCAACCTCTATAAGCTCTTGCATCCATTACACATCTTCGCATTCTTTCATCCACACACACATAATCAATCATTGCCTTCCTTTCATTCAGTTCACCACCCACCCTTCCCATCACTTGCCATGTATACCTGTGGATCATTTTATGCCTGAAGAGGGTATTGGCTATCACCAACCCCCTCCCACCACAAATGTCCACTAACGCACTCCCATTCTCATCTATCTCAGCAGGCACACCCCCCTCACCAACTATTCCATCCACCTTCTCATTCCCAACTTTACCATTCATATCACCGATCAAAAACACTCTCTCATTCCTTCCAAACTTTTCCATGCACACTTCCACATTTGTCCAGAACTCTTCTCTCACTCTTCTAGCACGATCTTGCGTTGGCGCATACACACACACAATCGCCCACATTTGTATTCCAACTTTCAACTTTACCCACAAATAATAATAATAATTTGGTTTTACGCCAGGTATCCCCGAAGGGCTAAGGCGCTGCCCCTGGGCAGAGGGCTTTGGACTAGAGTGTGTAGCATTTTATGACCGGATGCCCTTCCTGATGTCTACCAATGACCCTTGGGTGGATTCGATCCTCCGACCCTTCGGTCAGAGCGGAGCGCTCTAACCCACTGAGCCACAGCTGCTATATACTGTATACAGTGCTCGTCAGAAGTATGGGGCACCCTGCGTCCCTCCTGAGAAACAAACCTTTCAACATTGAAAAAACATATAAATAATACGTTTTATTTACCTTTAGTGCTTCGTAGGGTAGCCTTTACATTTCTTCACGGACCTGAGACATCTTGGAAATGAAAGGACGAGGCTCCTGAGGTGCTGGAGGGGTATTTTGTCCCAGGAGTCACGAATGGCGGCTTCCAGCTTAGGCAGAGAGCTCACGTCCTTCCCTTGGAGACTCTTCTTTACGAGGTACCAAAGGTTTTCAATCGGGTTGAGGTCTGGGCTATTTCCTGGCCAGTCTGTCATGAATGATACCTCGCAGTCACGAAGTCAATTGGTGACCGATTTGGCCTTGTGAGCAGGTGCACTGTCCTGCTGAAACACTCGTGCACCTGTTAGCTCGAAGGAGTCTGGTAAATGATCACACAGAAGCTCCAGGTAAACATCCTGATTCACTCTGAGGTTCTTGGGAAGTACAACAAGCTTCCCCAAACCCTTCCCTGAGAAACAACCCCATACCATGAGTGAATCAGGATGTTTAACTGTGCTTTCTACATACCGTGGGTCAAGTGGGTCACTACCTTTGCATGCTCCTCTGTTACAGGTAACACTAAATGTTGCCTCATCAGACCACAACACTGACAACCATTGCTCCTCACCTCAATTTAGATATTTATTAGCAAAGGCAAGCCTACGAATTCTCTGGCTGCTAGAGAGAAGAGGCTTTTTCACAGGCCTGTGACTTGTGTAACCAAGCTCATGCACCCTACGAGACACTGTTCTCACTGACACCTCACCAAACACTTCCGGGTTGCTCTCCTTAATTTTCCTTGCACTCACACAAGGATTAAACTCCACTGCACGTTTTAAAACATTAACAGACCTTGGGGAAGTTTTCCTAGGCCTACCAGACCTCGGTTTCTTTGTGGGAACTTCGCCACTGTTTTCCTCCCAAAACCGCGCACACCAACGACGCACTGTCGATCGTGCCACACCAACAAATTCACTAATTTCCTTTGTGTGGTGGCCTGCCTCCTTTAGAGCAATGATCTGGGATATGATTTCACTCGATAGTTCACGGGTAGGTGCCATAACAAAGTTTTGAAGGCCAAAACACTGCGGGACACTTGGTAAAAAATGGCGCAATTTGAGAGGGACACTCGGCGGAGTTCCTCTCTCTCAGGCAGCCCGTGGGCGACTGAGGCGGGAACCAACCAGCGAGTCAGAAGGCCTCAGGCTACCGTGACGTCATGCTCGGAGCTCAAACTTATGGCTCAATTTTTACCCCCAAAAATGGGTGATTCTTTTTGGGCCATAAGTATTGCGCGCCCGGCGGACAACGCTGAATACTTCTGACGAGCACTGTATACATATACAGTATATATATATATATATATATATATATATATATATATATATATATATATACATACAGTAATCTGCCCACTATCTGGATGCCCAATAACCAGACACCCCACTACCCAGACATTTTGAGCCCGGGCCTTCGGAATCTAAAAATGGGCAAAAATGTAAAAAAATATAAAAAAAAATCTGAATTCTTTTTCACTCATAATTTGAACTTGCTGTGCGGCACCAAACAGCTTTATTTACCTGTGGTCTCTTCCTTCCTCCCCTTCCCAGTTACCGCCTAACTACCATCCTGACTAGATGCTCATCGCAATGGATGCTGGACGTGCTCGTTTTTGTGAATAAATGTGAATAAACTGCAATAAGTGGTAGGTGGTGGCGACAATAATCCACTCACTTGCTGAAATGCTGGCTACTTCATCCTTAGCCTTTATCATTCTTTTTTTGTGCCTGCCCTCCCCTGTTCCTATTGCTCCCATCTTTCCTGTCACTTCTTATTGCTTTTCTTTCCTTTACAGGTGGCTTTACAATGACTGACAAGCTAAATGGTTTCCTGTAAGCTAGGAAACCATTTACAACGCTGGGTGGTAACCATATAACAAAACCATATGTGCTCCCTACGTGTCAACAAGTGGGTTGGTGGAGGGTTAGTGCCCCTCCCCGTAAAACAAATAACTCAAAGTCATATGACCACCCCTTACGGGATTATGGCGTCTGGCAATAGATATAGATAAACTGCAATACCTCGCCACTAGACCACATGGGAATGTGCAGTGTTAAGAAATTAGAATTTAGTGTGCAAAGGATTAAATGTGGAGTGCAAACTGGTGGCTGAAACTGGAGTGGTGCAGTTAAGAACAGAATGTGCAGTGTTAAACAATTATAACAAAGAATTAAGTGTAGCACAACACTGGATCACTGTAAGTGCTTCAAGAGCATATTCACCACAGCCAGAGCCTTCAAGGAGGTGGGTTAATCTTCGTAACGGCCACGGATGTCCTGTAAGTACTCTGCACACTGCTATATATTTTCCATACTCACTTCTAATTCCTCATTCTCTGGTTCCTTTTCATTTATTTCATGCTTTACATCCCTTATTTGTGAACAGGGTCTTAAATAGGTGCTTTGCATGTCCAGTAGGGAGTTATTTAGGTGGCTTTCAAAGTTAGGCTGGGTTAGGGTCCATAAGTATCTGTCCAGGAGGCTGGGTCCCAATATCCAGACGAACCCACTTCCTGGACATGCCTTTGGCTGTATTATATCGGATATTGGGAAGATTACTGTGTGTGTGTGTGTGTGTGTATATATATATATATATATATATATATATATATATAGTCATCTCATCTAAAGTGCGCCTTCGTAAAGTGCGTCTAGCCTAATTTGTGACAGGGGTCTGACAATAATTATTTAGAAAGTGCGTTTGCTACTAGCAATGTGCAACGGGCATGAAAAATTGAGGCAAATTCGATATTCTCTTGCAACTCCCGAGCATAATTTGCAGCATGCGATGGGTAAGGGTGGGGCTGGTGAGTATGTGTGGTGGGGTGTGGCTGGTGTGTGAATGAGTGGTGGCCACAGCAGCAGGATGATGACATAATGTCTGTAGTGTCTGACCTGGACTTCGAGGGTTACAAGGAGCAGCAACAGGCAGCACCTAACCTAGTGCAAACTAAGAGGTGCATTCCATGAAACTGGCCACACAATATTGTGCTTTAAGAGCATTCATTAATCACTGGTGCAATCATCACCAGGGTTGCCATTTGGTATTTTTTATTACCAAATGTGGGAAAATTTGGTAATGAAAAATTCGATCAGTAATGATTCAGAACAATTCATTACCAAAAGGATTTTTCACATGCATGAGTGTACCGAGGATGGAGATAGTGGATTATCTTTTTTTTTATTTTTATGCAAGAAAGAAGGAACCAAAGGCTGAGCCAACAAACCATTGGTTCCAAGAAAAAAAACAAAAACAATACAAAAGAGACCCAAAACCCCTCCAGTAGTGATGAGAGTGATGGTGATACACGGGATGATGCCCGTGCAGAACAAACGTGAGTGTTTTGATTCAGCTTCCGAGGTATGGCCTAGGATACCACAACAACAATTCAGATTATCTACCCTCTGTACAATACTAGTAAGGTCTTGAATTTTCATAATAAATATACAGTAGTACTCTTGCATGTTTCTATTGTAAGTTTTCCTTTGCATTTTAGTTAGGGATAGGTATTAGTGAATCAATATACGAAAATTCAGGATGTGTCGCCCATAAAGCAATTTTAACATGCGATCCTATGCTTTGCAAAGTGCGAATTTATAAAGTGTGACAGGTTGCGTCGCCCTGTTACGGAATATATATATATATATATCTATAGCCCGACGCCCTAATCCCGCAAAGGGTGGCCGCAGACAAAACGCCTCCAAGTCACTCTGTCACCCACCATTTGACTCCCCTCCCCCCAACTCACCCCCCCCTCCCTCATATACCTCTCAACTTCATCCCTCCACCTCATCCTCGGTCTACCCCTCCCTCTCCCTCCCTCCACCTCACCTACATACACCCTCTTAGTCAGTCTTTCATTTTCCATCCTCTCCACATGTCCAAACCACCTCAGTGTATTTCTCCTAATCTTTTCAACCACATCCACATCTACCCCACAACGTTCCTTCACTTCTTCATTCGTCAACCTGTCCCTCCATGTCACTCCACATGCTCCTCTCAAGTAACTCATTTCCACTGCTCTCACTCTTGACTTGTTCCCCTCTTGCAAGGTCCACGCCTCGCTTCCATACGTCAGGGTAGGGATCACAATACCATCATGCAGTGACTTCTTAACTTCCATACTCACCTCCCTATTTCTCATCACTGCTTTCAGTGTGCCAACAACCTTTCTTCCCTGCTGTACCCTTTCACGTACTTCATCCCCCAAAGTTCCATCCTTA
>NC_137004.1:12625604-12785604 GCF_032717465.1 Coenobita brevimanus | reverse complement strand
AAATATCTTACAGTCCTTTTCACAAGCTTTCTTTACTGTGCATGCTATTTCAGATACTTATTTCGCACATCCCCTACCGTTCCTAAAGCCACCCTGTTCATAACTCACCATATATTTTCATGCATTTCTTATCTTCTCTACCATTATTCTTCCAAATATCTTTTGCTGAACCCTCTGCAGCTGTACAGTGCTATATTTTTTCCACTTACTTTGATTGCCTTTGTTCCTGTACCAAGCATAATCGCATTCTTCTCCCACTTTGCTGGTACGATAGAAGTCATCCAATCTTTTTTATACATTTTCAGCTGACACTTCAGTGCTCTCTTTTTACCCTTACTCATCTCTACATATACCTCATGAACACCTGATGCTCCCTACTTTTTAGTCCCTACACAGCATTCCTCACTTCTGACAACCCTCACATTTCAAGTACCTAATACTGTAGTTAGTTAATAGCTTGAGGTTGGCTGAGTGGTTAGTGGTTACTTTTTACTTTCTGTATTTGAGTACTTCATGAACATTATACTTTTGTACTTTTACTCAAGTACATTCACATCGTGATACTTTTACTTGAGTATAATTCTGTAAATGTAACAATACTCTAAGTTAAGTAGTGAAGTTGGGTATTTTTAACAACTGTGGACATAACTGTAAATCTAGACGTGACTGTACTCCACCACTTGCCATTCAGTATCATCTTCATCTGTTTCTCAATAGCTCAAACATTTACCTATCATATCCCCATCCACATACCATATACATCAGACAGCCAGGGGATACTAAACAACCTGGAATCACTTAAACAGTGATATTAACCCCACTGTGCACGATGATTCAAAACGAGTCAAAACGGTGTTAGTCAGAAAAGGAACCATGACGCACTATGACAGACTTATCAGTGTGGGTCTGAAGGGATGCCGATTGGGCAGCTCTGGACAAAAATTATGTATTAGCATGAAATCTGTCAATATTTGGTGTGTCATAGGGGAGGGTGTCTATTTCCAGGTCAACACTCTCAAACAGTTGGCATTCTCTCAGTTTTCAGTTAGGGGGGAGGGGTGCGCGCAATTTTTGGCGATTTACCCGAAAACTATTGGTCATATCAGAATTCCGACAACGCCACATGAAAGCTTGTGAAATTCTGCATCTAGACATATGCTTAGCTCTTGCATTATGTGGGCAAAATTTTGTGCTTGAGTGTAGGGCATTTATTTTCACTGTTGAACAACAGTACAGTATTCTCACCTCATTTCGGTACTATCACAGTACTTTTACTCATCAATTTTGTATGTTTTTATTAGCTTGTCATATAGTATAAACATCAGGGAAGATGATGGTATACAATTTATACCACTATAACCAATTTCTGGGACAAATAAAATACATAGGAAAGTTTTCCTTTGTGCACGAGTCCAGCCTGACCTCATGGCAATGTCTCTGATCACTTCACACACTTACAGAAAACTTATGGTGCACGAGGGGGTTAAACCACTCAGTTAGACACCCAACTTCCCATGTCCATGCTTTACCATCCTCATAACAGCTCCTAGCAGCATTCAATGCCATACATAATCGGAATTCAGGTACAGTACTAAAATTTCTCATTCTTTGTAGCTAACCTAAATACAGTGCCCTGCATAACACAAACAGATATAGTAGCTACTGGATCTCATGCCTGCTGGTATTCACATGCATACTGTATTGGTACTGTGATGGAGAGGGATGGACTGATATAGTTTGGGCACAATGAGAGGATGGAAGATGGCAATTAGGTGCAGATGGAGAGAGGTGTGAACATCGAGGGTAGGGATGCGAGAGGCAGACCCCCCAAAAAACCCTGGGATGAGGTAACAGTGTGACCTCAGGGATAAGGGACTGAATAGTGAGGCTGCCAGAGATCAAGCAGCAATGACAGCTGCCACTATGTGACCCAAAATGACGCATGCAAGCATGTTGGAGCCTTTAGAAACAATACAATACAAATAATATGAATGCTAATGTGATGAACAGATAAATATTTCAAGAAGCTAATAACATTAGCATACCATTATAGGAGGAGGAAAAAAAACTAAAATGGGCAAGAATGAGAGGGGGGGGGGGGAGACTGCTACCTCCACTTGTACATTCATCCTGAAAGTATCACCCGGAATCTTCAGTTTCAGAATCATCTGAACACCAACTAGCACATCCCACTGACCCCTTCAATCCAAAGATACTTTTTGTTCTTCATTCTCGCTACAAAGAGACGAGTTCATTGATTTGGAGGGGGCATGAGATAAACTATTTTAACCACTTTTCTATTACAGTTACCTCTGCAAACAGCAAAAACAAAAATGAACAGTATGTCACAGTACTGATGGGATAAAGAATGACATAATTTGGCAATTAGAGCATGTTGAAACTATAACTAGACTACTATTTCAGGTCACACATAATCTATAATACCATAAGCGTCCATTTCTGCCTGTGAAACTGGAATGACACCTGAAAGCTAGCAAAAAAGAAGCTAAATACTATACTGAACAACTTGCTGCTACCTTTTCTGCATTTTTCTCATTTTCATTTTCCATCCTTTCACTTTGCTGCTCGTCATGTGACTCTGCATTTCTGTTTTGCTTGTCTTTTTTCTTTCCTTTTTCTGTCTTTTTAGATTTCTTCCCAAGAATGGGTTTAATACATCCTTTGTATGGCTCATATGGAACAAACTTTGGATCTTTCCTCTTGTGTCCAGCTGAAGACCTTCTTCCATTTACTGAGCTTGTGTTTTGAGGGTGAAGTGGAATTATTCGTTTTGCAAGTATATCCTTAGGAGGTGTATTGAGCAATGTGGAGTCAGGGGTAGAGGTAACCGAGACTTTAGTTAGCTTATGAGCAATGTCCAAAACCTCTGGCAACAGAGTGTTCAAAGTTCCAGTACTCTCGCATTTTGCTCTCCTTCCAAGAGAAGCTCTGTTTTCATCTGTTACACTGTCACTGGCATGTGCTAAATTTGTTTTGGTCTGCGATGAAGTGGGATTTTGAGATGAAAGAAGTATAGGTTTTGTAGCTTCCCTACTGTGTACGGAAGGTGGAGGGGATGCCTGTTCTTCTCCATCCCCTTGTGATCTCTGACCCGCAGCAACACGATGGAGAGTCACACCTGTGAACAACAAACTATTACTAAATGCTGTACTGGACATTTTTCTTTTCCTCATTTTAAAGCCTATTACTGCAGTTATAAATACTGTTCCACAAACTACCTAGAGATGTAAATACAGTACTTGTACTTGTAGTTATCTTACAATTCTTACATTTAAAATCTTAAATGTCATAAACTGAAATGTCAGGACCAACTTGTCCCGTGCTACTATGCTCCTCTGGGGCAACGATGGATTAGATGATGAATGAATGAAAACTGAAATTATCTGTATTCATAGAACGTCTAGATCTAAAATTATTTTTTATGCATGAATGCACATGGGAGAAAAATATGGAAGCTGAAAAAGCAAACAGTGAGGGATGCCTTCTATAATGAGAGGAGTCGAGTTGCTGCTGAACAGGAAGCCGTTGACTGAAATGTAAATGAACAGTACAGAGCTCTCAAAAACAATATCCTGAGAGTTACTGATTCAGTGTGTGGAAGGACAAGCAGCCCTCCAAGACATAAGGTAGCATGGCAGTAGGATAAGGGTATAGATGCCACAGTTAAGGAGAAAAGAATTCATTTCCGGAAATGGAAAAGGGGTGGTAACAGAGACGAATACTTGGCTGCCAAGTGCAGGGCCAAAAAGGAAGTACACAGGGCAAAATCTGAGTTGCAGAGACTTTTTCTGGATAGCCTTAATAGTGCTGAGTAGAAGAATATTGTACCTAAGGTGATAAAGCAAATGAGATGGGAAAACACGGATATCCTAAGTAAGCAGTGAGTAAAGAATGATGAGGGAAGGGTAGTAGTGGACAGTGCGAATATTAAAGACACCTGGAGAAATCACTGTAGGCAGTTGCTGAGTGAGGAGTTTGACTGAACAGAGAAAGTTTGTCAGCAGACCCTGTGTTTGGTCCTTGGCCTTTGATGCTTTACAGTGAGCAGGGTAATAGGCAGGATGCAGGTGGGGAAGATGGCAGGTGTGTCTGGGTTGACTGCTGAAATGCTGAAGGCCTCTGGAGATGAAGGAATGGGTTTAGTTACTGATTTGATAAACATGAATACATATGTGCGTGTTGTCTCAGATAAGCGGCTGAAAAGTGTGATTGTAAATGTGAACAAAGGGAAGGGTGATGCCCTGGAAAGAGGAAATTACAGCGACATAAAACTTTTGGACCAGATAATGAAGGTAATGGAGAGAGTCCTAGAAGGGTATAGTTAGGGAAAGAGTGAATATTGATGAAATGTAGCTTGGGTTTATGCTAGGATAAGGGATCATTGATGCCATATTCACTGTCTGCCAGCTTCAGAAAAAATATACAGAAAAGAAATGCGAGCTGTCCTTTGTTTTCATTTGGAGATGGCCTTTGACAGAGTCCCTAGGGAGGTTGTAAAGTGGACAATGAAAAAGCCTGGGATCTAGGAGTGGCTGGTTAGAGTGGTTATGGGTATGTACAGTATGTGGGTGCTTGCACCGTGGTGAGAGAGAATGGAGGTTTGAGTGATGAGTTTTTTGTGAATGTTGGCATGCATCAGGGGGTCAGTCTTGTGCCCCACACTGTTTTTCATGGTGCTTGAAGTTCTCTCATGTGACTTCAGAAATGGACTCCCCTGGGATATGTTGTATGCTGATGACTTGGTGTTGACTGCAGAGAATGAAAGGGAGGCAAAGGGAAGATTTATGAAGTGAAGAGACAGAATGGGGCACAAGGGTCTGAGAGTAAATTTGGCTAAAATAAAAGTAATGATATCTAGGGCCGGTGGCAGTACTGTCAAAGCAAGGAAGTGGCCATGTGCAGTTTATCACAAGGGTGTGGGAAGTAACTCCATCTTGTGCCGTACGGTATTTGTGATATGTGGGTGCATAAGAGATGTAGTGCTATTATAGGCAAGATAATGCTGATTTCAAGTCTGCAGTGTGTCAGGGAGAGTATACAGAGGTTCTCAGGCATGAATGGATTGATTTTGCTGGCAAGTCTCTTGAGTGCATGGAAGAGATTTGTTATTTGGGAGATTTGTTATGTGCTGGAGGTGGGGCTGCAGTTAGCTCTGTGGCTAGGGTAAAGAGTGGCTGGAGGAAGCTCAAGGAGCTGTTGCCTCTCCTGAAAATGAGAAGGCTCTCCCTCCAAACCAGGGGTTCTTTGTATACAGTATGTGTCAGGAGTGTACTGCAGTATGGTAGTGAGACCTGGACACTAAAGGAAGAGGATTTCCTAGCCTCAGGTGTACAAAAATGAAAATGATTAGATGGATGGGTAGTGCGTCCTTAAATGCGAGGCATGGAGGAGCTAGGTTTACAACTGAAGAGTTGAGAGGAGGGATGGATTAGAGTGTATTGGTGCTGTGATGAGGAGGGGCAGAATGAAATAGTTTGGGCATGTGGAGAGGAAGGATGATGACAGATGGGTGTGGAGAATGAGAAAAGTGAACATTGGGGGTAGGGATGCAAGAGGCAGACTGTGTAAAAAAAAAAAAAAAAAAAAAAAAAAAAAAAAACAGACGAGGTCAGAGTGTGACTTCAGGAATAAGGGACTGAATAGGGATGGCTGCCAGAGATCAACCGGCGTGGAAAGCCATCATTAGGTGACCAAGGCTGACACATACAAGCATGTTGGAACCTTAACCCTATGAGGCTTCAGCCCCGGTCAAATCATGTCTGTCTCTGATTCACCCACTTTCACGCTGACAACGTTTTTGTGTGGTGATATTTTTCTTTCATTGTTCTGTGTGAATTTACTTTTCATTCATGAGAGGATCCTGACTTTGGTGTCATTTTAAAGCTGAATAGTTGTACTTTATCGTAGTATGTTAAAAAAAGGAAAACAAAAAAAAAATTACAAGCCAAAATGACAAGCTGAAGTTAGCCAAAAACAAAAACAAAATTTATACAGCCAAGTCGCCTATGTCATGGACTTCCATACCACGGTTTGCTATGACGCGGCAAGGTGCCAGAACCCCCCAAAAATGAACCATGCGCATAAAATACTTATGGCATGGTGGCGCGGCAAGGTTTGAAACGCCCGTCTAAATTCCCCTGGCGGTTGGCGCACTCCCCTGTTTGTAAACAAAAGAAGATGGCAATCACTTTAGCTCCATACTACAATTGCTCCAACTGTGGACTTCCTTCTCTCTAATGAGGAGACTAAACTTCACCAAATTCATTGTGTTAAGTAATGAAACATTAAAGATTCTTTGGCTATTGTGACTAGTTTATAGGTTTGTTCAAAAACCCGCTATGAACAGGTTAGTGATGAAGCACCGATCTCTGAGCTAAAACGAAGTATAATGCCTCCAATCATCATCATCACGTATATAAGAATGATTATTAATGTGTTAAATGTGAGTTTTGCTTACACTTGAGCATACAAACTTTATCAAATAAACTTCATCAATCAGTGCTTGACCAGGGTACCTGGTCAAGCACTGATTGATGAAGTTTATTTGATAAAGTTTGTATGCTCGTGTCAACAAAACTCATATTTAACACATTAATAATCATTCTAATATATGTGATGATGATGATGATGGGAGGCATTATACTTCGTCTTAGCTCAGAGATAGGTGCTTCGTCACTAACCAGTTCACAGCGGTATTACGAACGACTGTATTACACACAAGTAGACATAAGGCTGATCACCCTCCCGGTTTTTTTGCCTATTGTTATGTGTAAAACATGCACTGACTGACTGCTTGATTGTACAACTGTGTAAAGTAAGGGCAAATGGAGAAAAGTGGGGTGAAAAGGAGGACTTTGGGGAAATGTCCAGAACCAAATTCCATATTTCCCCTAAGTTTAATTATTTCTATGGCACGGTTTTCTATGGCGCAGGAATGTTCCAGAAACAATTATCCGCGCCTTAGGCGACTTGACTGTACTTAGCCATAGAAAAATATTTGCCGAAAATAAAGCAGTAGAGATATATAATTTTTTTTTTTTGTACCATGCAAAACTGCTCTAAGTTGCCTCTTGAATGATACAGTGTTTATGGTAATTTATGCCAGTTGTTGCACAGTAAAGCTAAAGAAAAAAGATGCAAAGTTTTTTATGATTCTCAGCAGCATTGTTGCCTAGCAATATTCAATACAATGGGGCACCAAGTTTTGCGACAACAGGTTTCATGAATTCAACTTTCGCGGCATAGACCATATATTTCCGAACTTCCACTTTTGCATGAAGAAAATCGAGATTCGTGCACAAATTTTGGATTTTGGGCAATATTTTGAACTCTGAATTTTCTGTGCTGCCTGCCCGCAACCCTCCGCCATCTTGAATGACGTCATGTCAACAATCAGTCTACCCACTCCCGCCACTGTGTACGAACGTCGCTGGCTCCATTGTGTTGGATTCTCACGGTTCAATGGCCTCTACTATACCTGGTGATGTGGGGAAAGGGCCTGCTGGTGTAAGGGGAGGGCCAGGAGGTAGTGGTGGTGATAAAAAGTGCCCGAGGGTGGTATTGAGGCAGGAAGGGGTGGTGGTGAGGCAGCTGGCAGTGAGGCAGCAAGAGGTGACGCCGAGATGGTTGGAGGGACCCAATAACCCCGCCATGCACCTTGGATACTTAGCCCCGGCATCTATTAAACACCTCAACCTGGTCTCTGTGGTATGTTTCTCCTCATATAATGTGTATTTATTGTTTGTATCTCACAATGCAATGTACAATATTGGTTTGATGTACTGTACTGTACTGTATTGCAAGTGAAAATGAAAATCTGGTGTTACTTTAGAATAGCCAGGAACCAATTAGCATTTTTGCCAAAAGAACAATGCCCCAACTTTAGCGATCTCAACTTTCGTGCATTATTTTCAGTCCCAATTAGGCGTAAAAGTTGGTGCCCCACCGTATTTTTCTTTGGCTGGTCTGTGCAAACTTACTTTCCATGATAAGATGCTGATTCTGGTGTTATTTTCAAGTTGAGTAGTTGTACTTTATAACAAATATGTTCAAAAAGGGGGGGGAAAAAAGTCAAAATGCAGAGTTGTAGGAAAAAAAAAAAAATCTATATTTTGCCACAGAAAAATAAGCACCAATAATAAAGTAATATACAGTAGGGCAGCACGGATGGCGTTATTTTGCTTAGCGATTTCACGGATAGTGACAGGATACAAACGAAAGAAATGCTGCATGGATAGCGATAGGCCGCCAGAGAATAGCAGGCTGCAGGGCAGTTGCCAGGGTCGGAAACCTGGCAACCCGGATGTTGAGCGCAAGGCAATCGTCACCTGCCACAGGATGCCATTCCATCTCATTGTTGATTTTTTTTTTTTTCGTGCTGTCAAGGCCACTTTTATGGTGACTTCGTGCTGAATATAATGGCTTCCACCTCTTGCATGGGCCCAACTGGTGGGCAAAATGGTAATGACGGTCAATACAAAAGGCCGGAGAAAGGAGGGGTGGAAATGGGGTAAAATGCCTAGAGAATATATGTGAAATAAACCATGAGTGAGATGAGACCCACCAGTAGATGATACCAGTCCACTTAGCAATCACTTAACAGCACTCAAAACCATTAAAAGGTAAGTGTGTTTAACCTTCTTGCATGTTTAATACACAACAGTTTTAATATTGTTAAAATTCTACTTGCAATATGTGATTAACAACAGAAGTAGTTGAAAAAGTCTCAGACTAATTTATTTAGTTAAGAAGTTTGCACCACGGATAGTGATTTCATGGACAGCGATGTTAGCGCCAGACAAATAGTGTCACTGTTCACGCAGCCCTACTGTATAATACTGTATATACGTATAAAAGCAAAACTTGGATTTACGATACCCCTATATGTGATACCCTCGATTAGTGATGGGGGAAGAAATACTATCCTACCCCGCCTAATGATGGCCGAGCCCCAGTTTAACAATGGGGTTTGAGGTTTTTTTGGAGGATGAGTTAGTGCTAGGGAGCACCACATATCCCCTAGCCTTGGGGTGGAAAGCAAGGATGGTGACCAGGACCAGGCAAGGACTTACAAGAAGAAAGAGATGAGAGGTGCTTGATATTTTCTGGCCTATTTTTGAAGATTTTCAGATTTTATTTGTTGGTTTGTAGTGAGATCTTTACAGGTGATAGGCTCAGGTTAGCTTCTTTTACACCTGTTAGACCATTTAGATTGGCTTTGAACTATTTTTTGGAATCATTTGTGTGAGTTTCAGACTTGGCTGGTGGGGAAACCCAAGACTCAAAAATGCATCCCTATACCTGACATGTTAAATTGTCCCCGATTTACGATATCCCGCCTAGCAATGGGTCTTTACTTAACCAAGAGCATCGTTAAACCAGGGTTTGCCTGTGTACACGTATATCTGTGTTTGTATACATATACATATATATATATATATATACAGTGAGTCCTCGAAATACGAAAGGGGCAGGGACCAAAAAAACCTTTCGTAATCTGAAATTTCGTATATCGGAACGATTTTCCCCATTGAAATATACATATAAAGGGGGGGATGCGTTCCAGGACCCCATTGGACCCCGCACTACAACTTTACCCCTCCTATTTAGAAATATGCAATACATGTATACAGTACTATACTACTGTACAGACATAAAAAAATAAAACATACAACTAATTACTGTAGTATTAGTACACTGTACAGTTAAATACTGTATAGACCTGTGCTACGGCTGGAGATTCGTGTCGTTGATATGGTGCTAAGTCACATAGTGGGACCCTATTGCTCCTCTGGCTTATCTTAACTCCTTCCAAGGAGACACACACAAATGCTGGTTCTGCAAAAAACACGATCCTGTTTTACCTCCGTCTAATGAGACCTTGCGCCAATTCAGAAATCTAACCTAAACATGGGGCATTTATTTTGTATCGTTGTAAATTTGCCTATAACATCACTTTTTAGACACACATGCATAATTTTTACTTCATTCTAACAGCAGGCACTGTAATTACTAAGTTAATTTCATCCCACCAAAACACGTGCCTACCCTAACTCCCTCCAAGGAGACACACACGCATGTTGGTTCTGCGAAAAACACAGTCGTAGCTTAGACTTACCTCCGTCTAATGAGACCTTGCGCCAATTAAGAAATCTAACCTAAACAAGGAGCATTTATGCTTTACCGTCGTAAAATTTGCCTATGAGATCACTTTTAAGATACACATGGATAAATTTAACTTCATTCTAATGGCAGGCAGTGTAATAAGGAAGTAAATTTCACCCCCGAATAACACAGGCCTAACCTAACTCCCTCCAACGTGACCTTGCGCTTACCCCACATAAACATGGAACATTTATTTTTCATCCTTGTAAAATTTGCCTATAACATCACTTTTGAGACACACATGGATAAATTTAACTTCATTCTAATGGCAGGCAGTGTAACTCTGAAGTAAATTTCACTAGAAAAGTTCACAGACCTTACGTAAACAAGGAGCATTTACAATTTACCCTAAAACATATTTACCCTAAAACATCGTTTTTAAGAATAACCTGCATGAATTTTCCTTTAATGGCAGGACTACCTTTACATGTGCTACTGCCTTCCTTTAAACATGGCACTGCCTCCTTCACAGAGGGCAATGCTTCCCTTGACACATGGCACTGCTTCCTATGCACATAGCAGTTTATCACCATCACATGCCTACAATTTACTTGTTAAACATTGATTTAAGACATTTTCTTACCTGCTAGGCATTTTCTTCTAGTAGAGGCCAGTCTCATTAATGTTGAACACCTGCTTGGGGGAGTATCCTCCTTCCTTGATGATCTTCTTCAGGTGTTCTGGGAAGGAAGATGCAGCGTTGTCAGCACTAGCAGACTCCCCTTGAATTCAAACATTGGTGAGATCGGCCCTCCTCTTGAAGCGCTCAAACCAGCCACGGCTGGCCTTCAACACCTCAGTCGAGGAATCACCGGAGGAAGGCACTGAAGGAGCAGCCCCAGAGTCGCTGCTGGTGGACGGCACTGATGAAGAACTCCCTGCCTCTTCATCTTCTCCAAGACTCTCCCAGATTTCAACAGCCATTTCTTGAATAAGAGGCAGAGACATAGGGATGCTTTTCTGCCGGCAGTCCTTCATCAACACAATCAGGAGCTGCTTCATCTTCTCCATGTGACAGCTGCGGGTCCTCGTGGCTTGTCAGGTAGCTAAAGATGAAGAGAAGGAGGTGGCCACCTTCTTGTACGGTACATTTCCTTTTTCTTCGTCACAGTCCCAACGGTTGATAGTGCAAGGCCTAAAGCTCGCCCAATCTCCAAGACTCCCTGCCCCTGCTTGTGGCATCTTATTATTTCCAATTTCCTCTCAAGAGCGAGACTGGAGTGTATTGGTGTTGTGATAAGGAGAGGTAGATTGAGGTGGTTTGGACATGTGGAGAGGATGGGGGGTGATAATTGGGTGAGGAAGGTGAGAAGTGTTAATATTGGGGGTGGGGTTACGAGGGATAGACCGAGAAAGACATGGGACGAGGTCATTAAGTGTGACCTCAGGGTTAAGGGACTGAACAGGGAGGCTGCAATGGATCGTGCAGCATGGAGAGCCGCCATTAGGTGACCAAGGCCGACGCATGCAAGCATGTTTGAGCCTTTAAAAACGAAACGAAACGAAACGAGTGAGTATGATGCTGTTTCTTCTTTGCACCTGGTTCCCTGGATGCTGGAGATGATGCAGGGCACTTGGGATGCATTGTGAAAATATGAAAAGGTGAAGAACAGAGAAAAACAGCATGACGTACAGCAAAGCTGAGAGGAGAGGACGGACGTGACTTGACTGGAAAGTGCGCAAAAATGTGTTTACCAGAGAGGGGCTAGTTCGTTTTCTCGCCGTAAGCGAGCATGGCACCATGCAGTGCACCCATTTTGAATATTTTTGTATTTCCTCTCATATCGTTTTTCGTACCATCGAGACATATACTTTCGTACTGTGGAATCTGTTCTACATTTATCGTTTTCGTACAATCGGAAATTCGTACTTCGAGTTTTCGTATTGCAAGGACTCACTGTATATAAATATATATACAGTACCCTCGCGTCCAGCACGGTAATATTGTCATGCATGGGTCACGTGTTGGACCAAAAACGTGTTGGACTAACAATAGAGCTTATGGGGAAAAATGAATTATGTCAGCAACCCTCGGAAAAGTCACCCTAAATACCACCAAATACCTATACATATATTGGTACTATTGTAATTATAATAAATGGTACTGTGCTATGAATGATAACTAACCTTTTAGGATAGTGTTGGTGGGCTTGGTGGGAATGGAAGGTGGTATCCAAGGCTGTAGGTAGTCCTACTGGGTCCCCGGAGGATGGCTGCTGGCGTCACTAGCAGGTAATGGCTATTGCTCCTCCTCAACCTCCCTCATAAATCCTTCGAAATCAAACCTCCCTCATAAATCCTTCGAAATCAAACCTCCCTCATAAATCCTTCGAAATCACACTCAGAATCACTATCTTCGTCCATTAATCCTCGGCAAAGTGCATGCTTCTCACACTGTTGCCAGAGCCCCGTCTCGTGACTGTGGAAAGTGATCGCTGTCGCTGACTCGTTTGAGAATAAGGAGAAGCAACTTTGTTTATAAACTGGTACACACGCCGATGAGAAGGGTTTCAAAACGATTGATATTTATTCTAAAATATTAATATGTATTCAGTGTCAGCCTAAATGTTCAATGCTGTAGTACGATACATTCTCTGTCGAGTCGCCTGGGTTTTGGTCACACTGTTTTGCCCGTATCCTCGGCAGGAATCCATCCAGATGAATTCCAAATGCCCGTGGTATCGTCGGCAATTTTACCACGTTACCATTCCGATTTACCATCGTATCCTCGGCAAACCTGGTATGAAGTGCCGTGTGATAGCCTTCAGCTGCCAGGATCTTGTCTTAAGTTTTTTAAAATGATCACGTTGGCTTCATTCATGTCGTAGGCCTTGGCAATGTCAACTTTCCTCTCCCCTTTCTTCTTCCTCTCGATGCATTCTAGCTTGGTGGCCTGAGGGAGGTGCCGACGCTTCTTGGGGTTCTCAGAAGGCTTCCTAAGCATTGTGAGCAGGGTAAAATGCAGTAACAAGGGCAGAAAATGCAGAAAGAAAAAAGCACCTTCCAATGGAATTATGCGACTGAGTGGCTCAGTGGTGGGAGAAATGTAAACAAAACATCACGTGACACCAGAAGCGTTTTTAATTGGGCGGCATCACGATCACGTCACGATAGCGGGTGGGGAAGGCTGCTTGATCAGAAGTTTTTCATTGGCTGTCATCATGGGAATGTCCAGTATGGCCGTGTTGGACCGGGGGTGATCGTGCTAGAGTGAACTCTGCGGATTTGGCCCACTTCTCGGAGCTCTGTGCGTGTTATGCTAACACACTCGTGTTGCAGTAATTAAATCGTATTAAATAATACTAATTAATTGCTCACCGTGCTGGACTCGAATCGTGCTCGACTAACGCGTGCTGGATGCGAGGGTACTGTATATATATATATATATATATATATATATATATATATATATATATATATATATATATATATATATATATATATATATATATATATACGGTGGAATCTCAAATTTCGATTGGCATTTGTACCTAAAAATCACTGTGAAATTCAAATCATCAAAATTTAAACTGAACTTCTTATGGGAAAAATTAGTTTGGGTTCAGGGCCTCTGAATCTACCTACCTAAAATCATGATTTTTTGCCCACACCCCCTGTAAACTTTATGAACTATAACTGTGGTTAAGTAACTGTAGTTCTGCATTGTATTGCCATACTGTCGGCAAGTGTATACTATGTGTACTTCTGCCCTTTCCTGTATTGCCATTTCTCCTTTGGCTGCAAAGATTTTGAGAAGCCAGGCTGCTCTCATCCATTACCACTGCTACCCAAAGAACCACTCTTGCTTGCCATCTTGAAACGGGTAAGTTGTGACGAAAATACAAAGAAAATACATACAACTAAATTGCAGTAAAATGCACGTCCACACGTGGAAGGTACAGGCTGAAGGTGCATCACTTGGCTGTAGACGGCTGGCTGCTGGCAGGACAGTCGCAAGATGGCTGCCGAAAACAGAACATCTCCTTGCCCATGGCTTGTTGTTGTCGATACCTACTCCCATCCGGGCGCTCTTCCTTAAACAACGTGAATTTCTTTTTTTTTTCTGTCTCTATTGTTCATTTCTATGTTGCTCCTTATATTCATAATTACTGTACTTCTCTTCGTTTCAGTATTCTGCCTACTGTATTTGCTACCACCTGTAATTCATTTTGTTTTAGTATTTCCATTATTGATTCTTTTCCTTTAATTTCTCTTGTTATATCTTTGAGTTATTAAAGTATTGATTAGTTAATACTGTAAGTATATTTATAGAATGACAGGGAATAGTCCAGGGTGCGAATTGTCTTGACAGGAAATCGTCCATGTTTTGACAGGGAATTATCTGATGGTGAATTGACTTGATGGTGAATTGTCTCGGAACCTTCTCATTGTGTGCTCAACGTGTGAATAAATGACCCCCCTGGGGGTAGGGTTTTTTTTTTCAAGAATACTCCCCCAGTATCCCTGCCTGTCGTAAAAGGCGACTAAAAGGGTTAGCGGAGGGTTAGTGCCCCTCCCCGGAAAACAACTAACTAAAAAGAAATAATAAGCCTCGAACAAGGACTGACCAAAAGATGACGACCAAGGACTGGACAAAGAACATGGTAATCGGAACCTGGAATGTAAGGGGAGCGAATGATGAGGTGAAAGAGAGAGAGATTGTCCAGGTGCTTGAGGGTGCGAAAGTTGATGTATGCGGAATATCTATCTATCTATCTATTGCCAGACGCCATAATCCCGTACGGGGTGGCCATTTGACTCTGAGTTATTTGTTTTACAGGGAGGGGCACTAACCCTCCACCAACCCACTTGACACGTAGGGAGCACGTATGATTTGGTTATATGGTCACCACCCAGCGCTGTAAATGGCTTCCTGGCTTACAGGAAACCATTTGGCTTGTCACTCAATGTAAAGCCACCTGTAACGGAAAGAAAAGCAATAAGTAGTGACAGGAAAGATGGGAGAAATAGGAAGAGAGGAGGGCTGGCACAGAAAAAGAATGATAAAGGCTAAGGAAGAAGTAGGCAGCACTACATCGTGAGTGGATGACTGAAACTAAATGGAGAGGTGAGAGTGTGAGAGAATGGGAGTATGGATGGGGTATATGTGCAGGAGTAGGTGAGAATGAGAGGGCAAAAGAAGGAGTATGTATAGTTGTGAGTAAAAGATGGAAGAAGAGCATAAGAGAGTATGGATCACTTGGGTCAAGGATTGTGTGGGTAAGATTGGGTAAGATTGAAAGTTGGAATACAAATGTGGGCGATTGTGTGTGTGTATGCGCCAATACAAGATCGTGCAAGCAGAGTGAGAGAAGAGTTCTGGACAAATGTGGAAGTGTGCATGGAAAAGTTTGGAAGGAATGAGAGAGTGTTTTTGATCGGTGATATGAATGGTAAAGTAGGGAATGTGAAGGTGGAAGGAATAGTTGGTGAGTGGGGTGTGCCTGCTGAGACAGATGAGAATGGCAGTGGGTTAGTGGACATTTGTGCTGGAAGGGGCTTGGTGATAGCCAATACCCTCTTCAGGCACAAAATGATCCACAGGTATACATGGCAAGTGATGAGAAGGGTGGGTGGTGAACTGAATGAAAGGAAGGCAATGATTGATTATGTGTGTGTGGATGAAAGGATGCGAAGATGTGTAATGGATGCAAGAGCTTACAGAGGTTGGGGGAGTGGACTTTCTGACCACTACTTGGTGGTGGCCAGAATCATGATCCATTTGAGATGGAGAAATAGAAGAAGGGAAGGACGGGAAGAAGGAGTATTTGTAAGGAGAGTGGAAAGGTTACAAGAGGACGAGAAAAAGGCAGAGTATAAGAGAGAAGTGGAGGAACGATTGGGCAAATATCAATTGGAGCAGATGGGGGATGTGGAAGGTGTGTGCAGGATATTCACAGAAGAAATATGTGCAGCATGTGATGTGGTGTGTGGGATGAAGAGAAGACAGAGGGGGGGTGCAAGGAACAGCATAGTGGAATAAAGAGGTGAGACAGGCTGCGCCACAAAAGAAGAAAGCATACAATGAATGGATGAAAAATAGGGGCGTGGAAGAAGCTGAGAGGTGGAAGAGAAAGTTATATGTAGAAAGAAAGAGAGAGGTGAAAAGATTAGTAAGAGAGAGTAAGAAGAGATGAGGAACTTGGAAGGAACTTGAGTGTAAAGTGGAGGGACTGTGAGAAAATGTTCTAGAAAGAGGTGAAGAGAGGTGAACAGAGTAAGATATAAACATATAAATAATGCATTTTATTTACCTTTAGTGCATCGTAGGGTAGCCTTTACGTTTCTTCACGGACCTGAGACGTCTTGGAAGTGAAAGGGCGAGGCTCCTGAGGTGCTGGAGGGGTATTCTGTCCCAGGAGTCACAAATGGCGGCTTCCAGCTTAGGCAGAGAGCTCACGTCCTTCCCTTGGAGACTCTTCTTTAGGAGGTACCAGAGGTTTTCAATCGGGTTGAGGTCTGGGCTATTTCCTGGCCAGTCTTTCATGAATGATACCTCGCAGTCATGAAGCCAATTGGTGATCGATTTGGCCTTGTTAGCAGGTGCACCTTCCTGCTGAAACACTCGTGCACCTGTTAGCTCGAAGGAGTCTGGTAAATGATCACACAGAAGCTCCAGGTAAACATCCTGATTCACTCTGAGGTTCTTTGGAAGTACAACAAGCTTCCCCAAACCCTTCCCTGAGAAACAACCCCATACCATGAGTGAATCAGGATGTTTTACTGTGCTTTCCACATAACGTGGATCAAGTGGGTCACTACCTTTGCGTCGATACACACGTGCTTCTCTGTTACAGGTAACACTAAACGTTGCCTCATCAGACCACAACACTGACAACCATTGCTCCTCACCCCAGTTTAGATATTTATTAGCAAAGGCAAGCCTACGAATTCTCTGGCTCTTGGTGAGAAGAGGCTTTTTCACAGGCCTATGACTTGTGTAACCAAGCTCATGCACCCTACGAGACACTGTTCTCACTGACACCTCACCAAACACTTCCGGGTTGCTCTCCTTAATTTTCCTTGCACTCACATGAGGATTAAACTCCACTGCACGTTTTAAAACATTAACAGACCTTGGGGAAGTTTTCCTAGGCCTACCAGACCTCGGTTTCTTTGTGGGAACTTCACCACTGTTTTCCACCCGAAACCGCGCACACCAACGACGCACTGTCGATCGTGCCACACCAACCAATTCACTAAATTCCTTTGTCTGGTGGCCTGCCTCCTTTAGAGCAATGATCTGGGATATGATTTCACTCGATAGTTCACAGGTAGGTGCCATAACAAAGTTGTGAAGGCCAAAACACTGCGGGACACTCAGTAAAAAATGGCGCAATTTGAGAGAGACACTCGGCGGAGTTCCTCTCTCTCAGGCAGCCCGTGGGTGACTGAGGCGGGAACCAACCAGCGCATTGGAAGGCCTCAGGCTACCATGACGTCATGCTCGGAGCTCAAACTTGTGGCTCAATTTTTACCCCCCAAAATGGGTGATTCTTTTTGGACAACGCTGAATACTTTTGATGAGTACTGTATATATATAAATATAAATATGTATATCTATCTATCTATCTATCTACCTATTGCCAGACGCCTCAATCCCGTTCGGGGTGGCCACAAACAAATCGCCTCCACATCGCCCTGTCCCCTGCCATTCCACTGCCCTGCTCCCAACTCACACCCCCCTCTCTCATATACCTCTCCACCCCATCCCTCCAGCTCATCCTCGGCCTCTCCCTCCCTCTCCCCCCCCTCCACCTCACTCACATACACTCTCTTCGTCAGTCTTTCACCCTCCATCCTCTCCACATGGCCAAACCACCTCAGTGTATTCCTCCTAACACTTCCTATCACATCCACATCCACACCACAACGCTCCTTTATATCCTCATTTGTCAGCCCGTCTCTCCATGTGACTCCACAGGCTCCTCTTAAATAACTCACTTCCACTGCTCTCACTCTTGAATTGTGCCCTTCCAACAACGTCCAAGCTTTACTTCCATACGTTAGAGTTGGTATCACAATACTGTCATGTAGTAACTTCTTCACTTCCATGTTCACTTCCCTGTTTCTTATCACTGCTTTCAAGGAACCAGCAACCTTTTTTCCCTGCTGTACCCAATCAAGCACTTCACCCTCCAAACCTCCATCCTTACTCATCACACTACCCAAGTACTTAAACGTACTCACATTTTCCAAGTCCTCACCATCCAACCTCGCTGTACATTCACTGACTTCAACTCTCTCAAAGACCATCACTTTACTCTTCCTTACATTCACCTTTAGATTCAGTTTCTTACACACTCTCCCAAACTCATCCACCAAGCCTTGCAGCTCCCCTTCGTCTTCACTCAATAACACAGTATCATCTGCAAACAACAGTTCGGGGAGTTTCCAAACACTATCCTCTCTCACCAGGGCCACTCCAACATCCACTACCCTACCTTGTACCTCTTTTATTACCCTATCTATGTACAGATTGAACAACCATGGAGACATGACACATCCCTGTTTCAACCCAACTTTCAAAGAGTAAAATTCACTCAGTTCACCATCCACACGCACTGCAGCCTTAGCACCATCATACATACTCTTCACAGCATTCAACAACTTCCCATCTACTCCATATATTCTTAATACTGTACTTTCCACAATCCTTGTCTATCCACCGTGTCATATGCTATCTCCAAATCCATGAAAGCCGCATACAACTTCTTTCCCTTCTCTACAAACTTTTCCACTGAAGATCTAAGAATGAATATCTGACCTACACAACCTCTTTTCTTCCTAAAGCCTCCCTGTTCTTCTCCAACTAATTCCTCAGTTATTTCCCTAACTCTGTCAATAAGTATCCTACCATACACTTTTCCTATTATACTACGAACACAAATGCCCCTACGATTACCACACACTTCTTTTTCCCGTTTTCCTTTGTACAAGGGAATAATTATACCTGACTTCCAATCTTCTGGAACTCTACCTTCCTCCCAGGCCAATCTGCACATCTTCCACATCCATTCTACTACTATCTCTCCCCCATGCTTCAACATTTCACCACACACTCCATCAATTCCTGGGGCTTTCCCCAATTTAACTTTCTTCATTGCTTCCACAACTTCTATCCTACTGATTTCTTCCTGTCCTCTCACCTCCCTCCTTCTCCCAGCCACTTATACTCGCATTATTTCCATCCTCTGTGTTCAACAATTCCTTAAAGTGTTCCGTCCATCTGCTCACTTTTTCTCCCTTCTCCACTAGTAATCTACCATTTTTATCTTTTACTCCCCTGCTAACTTCACTTCCACCCTGTCTTACTCTCTTCACCTCTATCCAGAAAATTTTCTTACAGTCCCTCCACTTTACACTCAAATTCCTTTCAAATTCCTCATCCACTCTCTTCTTACTCTCTCTTACTAATCTTTTTACCTCTCTCTTTCTTTCTACATATAACTCTCTCTTTCGCCTCTCAATTTCTTCCATGCCCCTATTTCTCATCCAATCATTGTATGCTTTCTTCTTTTGTGCCACAGCCTGTCTCACCTCTTCATTCCACCACGCTGTTTCTTGCACCCCCCTCCGTCTTCTCTTCATCCCACACACCACATCACATGTTGCACATATTTCTTCTGTGAATATCCTGCACACACCTTCCACATCCCCCATCTGCTCCAATTCATATTTGCCCAATCGTTCCTCCACTTCTCTCTTATATTCTGCCTTTTTCTCATCCTCTTGTAACCATTCCACTCTCCTTGCAAATACTCCTTCTTCCCATCCTTCCCTTCTTCTATTACTCCATCTTATATATATATACAGTAATTCCTCCACTATCCAACATAATAGAGCAAAAGGCATGTCCGGAAAGTGGTCCTGTCCAGATAGTGGGCACCTGCCTCCTGGACTGGTACTTATGGACCCTAACCAGCCTACCTTTGAAAGCCACCTAAATAACTCCCTACCGGACATGCATAGCACCTATTTAAACCTATTTAAAACCCTATTCACATCAATAATGGACATAAAGCATGAAATAAACGAAAAGGAACCAAAGAATGAGGAATTAGAAGTGACTGTACCTCAGCCAGGGTACTTACATCACGTTTGTGGCTGCCTTTCTAAGGTTTTGGCAGTGGTGAAAACGCTCTTGAAGCACGTACACAGTAATCCAGTGTTGTGCTGCACTTAATTCTTTGTACTGTGGGGTTATAACTGTCTAACACTGCACATTGTTCTTAACTGCACCACTGCAGTTCTAACTGCCACTTTAAACTGCCAATTTGCACTCCACAGTTGATCCTTTGCACTCTAAGTTCAAATTTCTTAACACTGCACAACACTGTAAATTCCCATGTGGTCTAGAGGCGAGGTATTGCAGTATATTCACTGTTTATTCACAAAAAACGAGCACATGTGGCTTCCAGTGCGATAAGCATCTATTCACAATCGAAGTTAGGGAGTAACTGTTGATGTCAGAGAAACAGAGTTGCCAGATCGCAACGGCCACATTACCAATCTCCTCAACTTTCATTACCAAATTTAACTTTTCATTACCAAATTCGTAAAGCTAGCATTTATTCTTGACTAATTATATATACAAGTGGAAATACATGTAATCACTCTCCTTATAATTAACACCATGTTGATTATTTTCACACTATTTAGGGTAGCAGATTAATCAGAGAGAGCAAACAATCCACCACCTCCATCCTGTGTATCCTCATACATGTGAAAAATCCGTTTGGTAATGCATTATTCTGATTCATTACCAAACAAATTTTTCATTACCAAATTGGCCCACATTTGGTAATGAAAAATAACAAACGGCAACCCTGACAGGGAAGGGGGGAGGGGGGAGGAAGGAAGGGGTGAAGGGGCCATGGTGTAAGCAGCTGTTTGGCGCCGCACGGCAATTTCAAATTATGGGTGGGAAAAAATTCGGATTTGGGGGGGATATTTTTCTTTTTTTGGCCATTTTTCAGTTCCAATGGTCCAGCCCCACAAAATCCGGTAAGTGGGGATGTCCGGAAAGTGAGCGTCCGGAAAGTAGAGGGATTACTGTATATGTATACAGTATATATATATATATATATATATATATATATATACCTGTGTATATATATATATATATATATATATATATATATATATATATATATATGTATATATATATATATATATATATATATATATATATATATATATACATATAAATATATATATATATATATATATATATATATATATATATATATATATAGTGGAGTCTCTCTTATCCGAAATTCTTTTAACCGTAATATGCCATTAACTGTAGGTTTTACTAAAACGTTCTCATTTCGATTAAGCACAAAAATCTGAAAGCTATCCGAAAATTCAAACACGGCAGGCTTGTTTCGCGCCACTACAGTTGGTTTATGGGTGCTCCGCTAGTCACCAGAGTGAGCGTTGGTTGAGCCAGCCCTCATCCACCACCTCAGAAGATTTGGATGATGTGGGTGATAATGTGGATGATGTGGAAATGATTGAATAAGGAAACAGAAAATATGAAAAAACAGTTAGGTTTAAGACTTTATTTGTTCGAACTGCTTACAGTGAATTACATAATTGTTTTGGTGAAGGTTTATTTAAGTTCATTTGAGTGAAGATTTATTTAAGTTGACAGTTTCTATTATAGTTACAAAAGTGCAGTTACATACGTAGTTACTACAGTGTATTAAGTGTTTTGGTGATGGCTGTGTGGCTTTTGGGGTGCTGGTGGTGGCGGTGGGCTTGATATCGCCAGAAATGGGTGATGGGTGAGTACAATACTGTTCCCTTGTATCCTACAGATTATTACAGTATCTTTTATCCGAAAAAATTGATTAAACGAAACTTGGAAAGTCCCATGATTTTTGGATAAAAGAGACTCCACTGTATATATATATTTCCAATTTGCAAAATGAAAAACTACAATAAATTGCCTTTCGAATTATATATAGTTTACTGCTGTATATGGCAGCTATTGCACGGTAATTTTAATATGATACCTTGATGAGTCAAAGGAATCTGAGTTAGGATTTCATATGATGCGCAGTTGTGTCATCAGAATCTCAAATGGTTAATAAATGATGCAATACGATACAAATGATGCAAATGATCTACAGTAAACTCTCAATTATCCGTTACTGTCTCAACCCTCAATCCTACAAACTTTCCCAGGAGCAAAAGATGAAAGCTATCCATAAAATACAATACTGATACAGTACAGTAATACTGTACGAAACAATCCCAGTGAAGGTGGATGGAGTAGCTGGTGAGTGCGATGTGGCTGCAGAGGTGGATGACAGTGGCAGTGCTCTAGTGGACATTTATGCCAGCAGGAGGTTGGCAATAGCCAATACCCTCTTCAGGCACAAAATGATCCACAGGTGTACTATCACGATCCAAAGTTTCTTTACCCCCCTGAGTGGAGGAAGGTCGAAGCCAAGGCTGAAGAAATGACGGGCCACCGAACACAGGCCAGTTCATGATGGAGGGGTTCACTAACCTGGAGCTTAGGATAACAAGAATCACCCGGATGAAACACATGAGCCTATTTATGAATCACGGTATCATGAACCATTATTAGTCTTGTATACTGGCAGTGTCCGATCATCTGGTCTTGCTACAACCTTGGCTTCGACCTTCTTCCACTCAGGGGGGTAAAGAAACTTTGGATCATGATAGTACATGGGAATGATGAGAAGGGTGGGTGGTGAACTGAATGAACAGAAAGCAATGACTGATTAACCCTTTAACCGCGGGTGTCATTCCAGAATGACAGTGACAAAACTGGACCAAACCGCGGGTATCATTCTGGAATGATCGTGAATATTTTGAACACCGCGCGTTTTCCCGGCGCGCAAATTGTCTCACGCAAGAGTAGCTGTCAAGTTCTTTCATGCCAGCCATCCCACACCTCCCTCCTCCAACCCCGAGGGGGCCCCCCCTACCCCTGCCCTGACCCGCATCAGTCAGTATCTGTCCAGCTCTGTGCGTGATAATGGCGCTCCGTCCCGACTCATCGTCGCTCGCTTCCTCCTCTACAATGATTAGTGCCAGTGTTCCCTCTACCACTACACCGGTAAAGGAACTGCCGACAGCGAGGCAGAAGGGGTTGAGCACTCCTGAAATTAGAACTGAGCTGGACAAAACTGTAAGTACTACTCTTGATTGTGGCAGTGAAAGTGACACACTCACAGCAAGCAGTGATGATTTGGCAGTGATTGGTGGTGAACCATTTTCCATTGATAGTGACAGTGATGAAAGTGATCGTGTTGTTTCCCCCCCACCACCCCCAAATTACTCTGGGAAAGGAAAGGCTCCTATGGGCAAATCTGGTATTGTACGTGGGAAGGGAGTGAAGCGCAGGCTCACGTCTCCCACACCAGGCCCTAGTAAGCATTTCCCATCAATTTCCCGTTCCCCTAGCCCTATTGCCCTCACATCATCATCATCATCATCTGTCGTGCCCTCTTCTCAGTCTACATCATCTGAGGAGTACGAATTACCAAAGCCTGCAAAGCGAGGGAAGGCAGGCCGTGCAGGCCATGCAGGCAGGCCTAGAACAAAGGGGATGCGTGGCAGTTGGAGGGCAAAGCTGGGCGATAAGCGAGGAGATAAGCGAGGTGATGAGCGGGGTAGAAAGGGTCAAGTTTCACTACGCATCAGGTCAGAAACCCCCCCGCCTGCCCCCCGCTCAGCTCCCTCACCCTCGCCACCCCCCCACTTACCGCCCCCGCACTCACCCCCCTCCCCGTTGCCTCCTGCCTCACCCTCCTCCCGCTTGCCTCCTGCCTCACCTCCTGCCTCACCCATTGCCTCCACCTCAGCTCCTTCTCACGGGGAAACGAGTGCAATGCAACCTGCCCCTGCCACTGAACCACGCACAGGGCAAGTGGATGCATTTGTTTGGTCTGACGGTGCAGATTTTCGGCCACACAATCCACCGTTTGATATGACAAATGCTGGAATACAGCCTGCCTTCCCATGCAACGCAGGAGATGACTTTGTTGATTACTTCCTGGCCTTCAAGGATGACGAAATCGTGCAGCATGTCAGTGATGAGACCAATAGGTATGCAGCTCAGTGTGCAGCAGAAGGGCTGGGACCTATTGGCTCACCAAAGCAAGTGTCGTGGTTGCCTGTCGGGATCAGAGAGCTGTATGTGTTCTTTGCATTAATGTTTTTGATGCCCCATATAAAGAGACATGAGTTGGAGGAGTACTGGCTCGTGGATGACATAACTACTATCCCAATATTCGGGAAGTATATGTCACGGGATCGGTTCCGACAGCTGCTTGGATACCTGCACTTCGCTGACAATGCAAACCCGTCCCAAACTGACCCTTTGTGGAAAGTGAGGGATTTTCTCAACAGGATTAGGGATCGATTTATGCGATTTTTCCGGCCTATGCAGAAAGTCGTCATAGATGAATCCCTGGTATTGTTCAGAGGACGTCTCAAATTCATGCAGTATATCCCCAGCAAACGCCACCGCTTTGGGATAATGTTCTTTGTGCTGTGTGACTGTGAGACGGGGTACATCCTGGATTTTGTCATCTACTCTGCTAGCACAATGGATGTGAACAGGAAAGACCCCCTTGGCTTCTCTGGCTCCGTTGTAAAAGTGCTGATGGAGAGGTATTTTGGTGGTAATCATGTGCTGTACACAGACAATTACTACACAGCACCGAAACTCTCCAAATACCTTGCTGAAAACAGCATTGGCACTGTTGGCACTGTACGGAGCTATAGGAAAGAGTGGCCTAGTTTCCCCGAAGCATCATCATCATCCAGGGGAGATGTTCACCTGAAGAAGTCAGACAAGCTTCTTGCGATCAGGTGGCATGACAAGAAGGTCGTGAATATGATCAGCACCATCCACAAGGGGGAATTGCAGAGAACTAGGAAGGTCAGCTACAGGACGGGAGAGCCAGTCATGAAGCCTGATGCCGTCATTGATTATAATGTAAATATGAGACTTGTTGATAAGTCTGATATGATGACTGCCGAAATCGACTGTCTCAGGAGAAACACCCGATGGTACAGGAAGGCTTGCCTGCACATGCTCGATATGTGCATGCTCAACGCCTTCATTCTCTACAAGACACAAGTCGGGGGCATAAGGCAACCATCACTGAGACAGTTTTCCAAGACTGTCGTGCAGCAGCTACTTGCACGATTTGGTCAGGTGACGGCATTGATCCCGAGGCGACACTCTGACACACAACCTGACCGTCTTGAGTGCCGCAATTACATGAGCCGGCACCAGCTTGTGAAATTGCCTCTTACAGCAGGTGGCAGGTTGTCACAGGGCCGCTACAGAGTATGTTCTACCACCACACGGAGGCCTAGGACGAGAAAAATGAGCACACACCAGTGCCTGGAATGCCAAGTCGCTCTATGTTTAACTCCGTGCTTTGCCGAGTACCACTCTCTGAGTAAATACTGAAATTGACAGTGATATATAGTGATGCGACAGTGACGTGCTTTACCAATAATTGTATAATGGATAATGTAGTAATAAGGGATATTTTGCCTAGAAAAAAAAGGAAATATTGGCCAGTATAATAAGTGATATTGTAATAAGAGAATCTGCGGCACTTGTGGAATTCTGCGGCACTTATGTAATTCTGTGATGCGCCAGTGACGCAATATAGTAATAAGTGCATTGTAAATATAATGTATATTGCCCAGATTATATGTAAAATAATATTAGAAGTTAGAAAGAATGAAAAGATCGCATGAAATGTCAGTGAGCAGGTGCCGCCGCAGTGAAGAGCGGGCGCAGCTGCAGGGAAGTGCCTTTTACCTACCTCAGTGAACACAGAGTGGGTGTTTATCGTATGTACAGTGTTCATATATGTTTATATTACTATTATGAGAGAGTGGTTGGCATTTGGTACTGGTGTGTGGGGCGTAAAATAGTTATTTCACACCCCTCACTTCTAACGGCTCTCCCCGTCCTGTGAAAGTCAACAAAGTCATGAAACCTACATCAATGGAAAGCTGAAGGTTAGTACTTTCTAATGGTACCTTATTTTTTTCTCTAGCTTTATTCTGTGCAGAGTTATTAAGGTTTAAAGTTTGTTTACATTTGGCTGAAACCCCCGCAGGAGAGGACAGTCAGACCAAAACAATACCCGCGGTTAAAGGGTTAAATGTGTGTGGATGGTAAGATGAGAAGGTGTGTAATGGATGCAAGAGCATATAGAGGCTGGGGGGGAAAACTTTCTGATCACCACTTGGTGGTGGTGATAATCAAGGTTCAAATGAAATTGAGGAGTAGAAGAAGGGAGGGACAGGAGGAAGTAGTTCATACAAGGACAGTGGAAAGGTTACAAGAAGATGGAAAAAAGGCAGAATATGAGAGAGCAGTGGAGGAGCGATTGAGTAAATATGGAGTGGAGCAGATGGAGGATGTAGAAGGTGTGTGCAAGATATTCACAAAAGAAATCTGCGCAGCATGTGAGGTGGTGTGTGGGATGAAGAGCAGATGAAAGGGGGTGCAAGGAACAGCATGGTGGAATGAAGAGGTGAGACAGACTGTGGCACAAAAGAAGAAAGCATATAGTGAGTGGATGAGAAACAGGGGTGTGGAAGAAATTGAGAGACAGAAGAGAGAGTTATATGTAGAGAGGATGAGAGAGGTGAAAATATTAGTAAGAGAGAGTAAGAAAGAGTGAATGAGGATTTTGGATGCAATTTGAGTGTAAGGTGGAGGGAATGTAAGAAAATGTTCCGGAAAGAGGTAAACAGAGTTAGATGGGGTTTCATAGAAGTTAGTCGGAGAGTGAAAGATAAAAATGGTAGATTACTGGTGGGGAAGGGAGAAAAAGTAAGCTGAACATAGAGAATGAAAGTAATGCGAGTATAAGTAGCTGGGAGACGGAGGGAGGTGAGAGAAGAGCAAGAAATCGGTAGCATGGAAGTTGTGGAAGCAATGAAGAAAGTCAAATTGGGGAAAGCCCCAGGAATTGATGGAGTGTGTGTGAAATGCTGAAGCACGGGGGAGAGTAGTAGAATGGATGTGGAAGATATGTAACCTGGCCTGGGAGGAAGGTAAAGTCCCAGAGGATTGGAAGTCAGGTATAGTACATCCCCACAGTATGCGAGTTCCGAAACGCGATCCCCCTTGTAAGCGAGGACCTATTTTTTAATTTATTTTAGCGTATTCTTTATTAGTAGGCGAATTGAACTCCTTATAAGCGAGAGAGGCAGCGAAGAGTGGCCCAAATCCAGGGTTACCCTGAGTACCCAACAATGCCCCTCCAAGAAGCGATAACGGTTGCCTACGCTCCGCCCACCTTGAGCAGGAGATAGCAGCAGAAAAGGCAGCAGCATCAGTGATGGAGAGTGAAGATTTGACCATGATGGAGATCAGCAGGGTACTGTGTGCCCTTGATAAATTCAAGGAAGAATTCAAGGACATCGAACACTCTCAGTTGCGAGTGGAGGTGATGTCTTCACTGGACAGAACCTTCCGCTACTACACTGACAAGCACAACCAGGAAGTAAACAGACGGAAGCAAACACTCATCACCCTTTTCCTTCGGCTTGAACAAAGTAAGGAATCACTCCCTTCAACATTAGAAGAGCCATATCCTGAGGAGGATCAAGAGGCTGATTCGATGTCCGAGGTGTCAGAAATAGACTTTGAAGGGTTTATGAACGAAGTGAGTGCATTAGGTATTGAAAGTGTCGAAAGTGCTGGTGATGAAAGTGGTGAGGAAGGTGGTGTGTTGGGTGATGCAGGAGATGCACTCTAGGTGCCTCATCCTGCCTCGGATCCTCTTCTTACCTCCATCACGCCTATTGTAAACTTGGGTAAAGGTGAGCGGCCATATTCTTGTTGGTCTAGTTTAGCTACATCCTTCTTGATTTATCTAGTAAAGCCATAATCATGCTGGTTTACTTTATCTTAGGCAATATGTCTTAGATAGTTTCCCTGTATGGTACAATACTTAGGTCTGAAAGGCATCTCAAGGGTTGCCCATATGTAATTTTTCCCATAAGTTTATGTATTCACAGTACGCGAATTCTTAGTACGCAACGTCCTCTGCTGCCCATATAGGCGCATACTAGGGGGATGTACTGTATAATTATTCCCTTGTACAAGGGAAAAGGGGAAAATGAAATGTGTGGTAATCATAGCAGCATTTGTCTTTTTAGTGTACAGTAATCCCGCTAACATCCGATTTGAACCCATAATTTGAACTTGCCGCGCGCGGCACGGGACAGCTTTGTTGTGGCGCGTCATTCCTCCAACGTCCGATAGAGCGCCCCTGCATCCTCCCCACTTTCCGCCTGTCTCTCGCCGCGAGTGCACGCTCGTCATCATGGCTGCCCACGTGCTCGCTTTTGTGGTGGTTCCTTACCTGCTGCAGGCACTCCTGTTGCTCTCGTGCCTCTCCTTCGTGTGTGTGATGATGGCCCCGCCGCCTGAGAAGAGGAAGAGAGTGGTGTTGACTCTGGAGAAGAAACGGGAGATATTGGAGAATGTAGATGCGGGATGGTCTTCTTCATGCATCCTCCACGAGTTTAACCTGGCCCGATCTACTTTGTTTGATATTAAGAGATCCTGAGACAAACTCATGCAGTACACGGCTGACTTCTCGTCGAGAAGCAAATGCAACGTGGAGAGGAAGGTGATGTTTACTCCCAAGTTTGCTGAAGTCAACCGCTCCACGTTGATTTGGTATCGACAGCAACGTGCTGCTGGTGTGATGGTACGTGGTACGGAGCTGAAGGCTGCTGCTGAGAAGTTCGCCAGGCTTCACGATGTCCTAGACTTCAAGGCATCTGAGGGTTGGCTCTTAGCGTTCAAGTTACGGCCTGGCCTTACCAACCGTAAGTCTCATGGCGAAGCTTTGGACGCTAACGAGGATGGAGTCGACGAGTTTCTGCACAAGGTGAAGGGCTTGATCGACAGGGACGGCCTCACTCTCGGTCAAGTCTACAACGCTGACGAAACTGGTTTATTCTATCGCTCTTTGCCAACGAACACTCTAGCCGAGGAGACGGAGAAGCGTGTACCTGGCCGCAAGCTCTCCAAGCAACGGATATCTGCTTTGTGTTGTGCCAATGCTAACAGCATGCACCGGCTTAAGCCCGTTATTGTTGGCCGTGCAAAGCAGCCTCGGTGTCTTCGTGGGGTGATGGATGTCCTTCCTGTCGTCTGGTACCATTCTCTGAAGGCATGGTTCACAGCCCACATCTTCAAAGACTGGTTCCACTGCCATTTCGTCAAGGAGGTCATACATTACCAGACGGAGAAACTGGGAATCCCACACGACCAGGTAAAGGCCCTCCTTCTCCTCAACAATGCACCTGCCCACCCGTGCGACAAGGACTTTGTGGCTGAGAATGGCCGCATTAGGTGCATGTTTCTGCCACCTAATACTACTGTTCTCATCCAACCAATGGACCAAGGAGTGATCGTGGCAACGAAGCGCCTATACCGCCGCAAGTTCCTGGACGAGGTGATGGTTGTTCTCAAGGACGAGGACGAGCGCAGGGAGGGACGGGACATGCGAGGCCAGCGGACTTTGGAAAACCTTCACCGCTACAACATCAAGTCTGCCATTTACAACTGGGCCAGTGCATGGAAGGAAATCCCTGTCAAGACTCTAGAAAATGGTTGGTCTCGTCTGCTTCTTGGAATGGATGTGGAGTACGATTTCCTAGGTTTTGACGTGGATGACTTCCATGCACGTCTACATACGCACGGCGACGATGTCGATGTGGACGAAGTGCGTGAGTGGTTGGATGACGACGAGGGCGATCCTGGGTATCAGACCCTGTCTGATATCGAGATCGCATCTTCAGTTGCAGGTGTCAGTACCCAGCTTGAATACTGTATTCCGATGAGGACGGCGATGATGATGCGGACTCCTCTCAGCATGACACAACTCCAGCCATCCCCAAGCTGAACGCACTCCGGGAACACCTAGAGTTCGTTCTCGACTACCTGGAACACCCGGACTGTGACAGGGAGATGGGGCCCTTGGGACTTGTGGAGGAAGTGCGTGCTTTCAGGCAGCACATCATAAATCGTCAGAATCGTCGAACCTTGGGTCAATCAACGATTGACAGCTTTTTCAGGTCCGTGACCCCCGCTGTGCCCAGCCCTGGCTCCACTCCATTGCCTCCCCAAGACAGGCCCTCATGCTCCGAACCACAGCCCAGCACATCAGCCACGGTGGAGTCACCGCTCGACGTGAGTTTGCATCTGTCTTCAGAGTCGTCTGCAGCGGGTACACCATCACCACGACCCGCAACGCACCCCTAGGTCACCTCCCTGTGCTACTCTCAGACTCTGACAGTGATTAGACGCCAAGAACTTCTCCACTAGACCACACGGGAATTTACAGTATTGTGCAGTGAAAAAAACAGTGCACTGTGTTAAGGATTTTGAGTTGTGAGTGAAAAGACAAAAATTTAATGGACTGTAACTGTAACATAAATTAACTTGAGTGTTTTTGGTTTAGAAAATGGTTTTAAGAGTGGAAAGACTTTAAAGTGCAGAGTGCAACACTTATTTCATTAAGGTACAATGGAGCGCAAGTAAGACAAGAGTGCGCACTGTGAAGAGAATGAACTTCTGAGTGCGAATGACTAAGTTCAGTGCAAGACTTCATGAACAGTGTACTGCAAGTGCTTCAGGAAATTCTTCTTACTGTCAGAGTCTGAGAGGAGGCGGTTATTCATCAAGATGGCCATGGACTTGCTGTAAGTAAGCAGAATGTTTCATACTGTACTCTACTGTATTTTCCATACTATACTTACCTCAAACACCTAATTTCACTCTTTTATATCCCTTATTGGTGTGAATATGCTGTGTCTTAGGTGCTATACATGTGCAGTAGGGAGGTGTTTTTCTGAGTTAGGCTAGGTTAGGGTCCATAACTATCAGTCCAGGAGCCAGGGACTTGTAAGTACCCAGAATGTTTAATATTGTATGAACCTACCTCAAAAACCTCATTTTATGGTTCTTTTGCATTTATTTCAGTCTTTTGTGTCCCTTATTGGTGTGATTTGGGTCTTAACCCCTAATGCGCGGCCAATGGACAGCCGACCCCACCCCGGGTGGCGGCATTGTATCGCAGTCTGAGTACCTGTAGGAAAATATTAGCCAAAAATCAGAGATTAGCCCTAGAACATTATACTTGGTATGGCAGATAGTACTTACATTCAGCTTTCTCCAGAGACTGGTGTTGAGCCTTCATGGACTACCCAAGGACTTGTGGAGACTTGCAAAGTTGGGTAACAAAATCTTCACTTTCACACCTCCAGCAACCCAGTTTCCCCTCTACCACAGCCTCATTCTGTCACAGTAAACTTTATACGACAACATACAGGTAGTTTGGAATCCGTATTTGTACAATAAGCACTGAAAATAAGGCTAAAATCAACGAAGCGTACAGCCGACATGCAGCGCGGCGGCGGTCTTCATGTCACTCAACAAACATTTCCATTTTCACAGCTAAAAACACATATACTACATTATTTTCAATCATATTACTTCCCAAAAGATCACCGCAGCGCGCTTTTTATTCTGTCTTACGCCCGTCACTTTATTCTCGTTCCTGTCGGCCGCTCGCACTGACTCGGAAGAGCTAGAACTCGCCATAATGTCACTTTGAAAGCCTCCGGTAAACTGACGCTAAACAGGGGCAAACCGTGCGAAAAAAAGCTAGTGTGACAACTGGGGAAACAAGCGTTTCCTATTAGCATAAACTGCTTGTGAGAGGAGAGCGCAGATTTATAGTTCTGAGCAGTCAGAGCGCTGCCATGTATCACAGCCAGGCTCGCCGGGCCGTGGTGGGGGGGGAGGGGGGAAAAACGCATTACTTGGCAACAACGGAGGTCAGTAGTACAAAGGTAAAGTATGCTAATTGTAGCTAAAGGGTGGTGGTACTGATAGACAATACCAGCTGGAACATCCTTGCCCGTGTTTATTCAAAATTAACTCGAATCGCAAATGCGACGATCCGCCGTTATGTCCTTTTCGGCGAGCGTCGCAAACGCGACGCCCCACGTTTTAGGGGTTAAATAGGTGCTATGCATGTCCAGAGGGAGTTGTATACGTGTTTTTCTGAGTTAGGCTAGGTTAGGGTCCATAACTACCAGTCCAGGAGCCAGGGACTTGTAAGTACCCAGAATGTTTAATATTGTATGAACCTACCTCAAAAACCTCATTTTATGCTTCTTTTGCATTTATTTCAGTCTTTTATGTCCCTTATTGGTGTGATTTGGGTCTTAAATAGGTGCTATGCATGTCCAGAGGGAGTAGTATAGGTGTTTTTCTGAGTAAGGGCCCATAAGTACAAGTCTAGAAGGCTGGGGCCCAATATCCTGACAAGACCACTATCCGGACATGCCTATGGCTCTATTACGTCGGATATTGGAGGGATTACTGTTATTTCTACTTCTTCCCAAATTCTTACACCTCACTCTGTTCATTTCTCACTTAGTACCTACCAGTTTCTGTGTGTATGTAGTTGGAAAATGCTGTATGTTATACCACATACGACGCATCTTATTTATTTATTTATTTGTTTATTTTTTTTCATTCTCCCTACCTGCCCAGATTTGCACCTCTGAGTAGTGTCTGTTTGCACCTCTGAGTAGTGTCCGTTTGTGTTAGTTTTCGAAAGACTATGAGGCCTTGTAGGAGTACTCACCGCACCTGTTTCATCTCCCTACACATACAAACACACTTGTTTTCATGGCTGGTGTGATAAATTCCAACGAAATGGAGAGTTTCCACAAGAGAATCTGGTTGTTGCCAAAACTGTAATGATAAGTGTGATGAAGTGTATTGATAATGTGATAACTGTAATGGTGTGATAAATGGGTAACGAATAGTTGGGACAGTAGAAAGAGAAATAGGAAACAAATTATTACTTTTTTTTTTCCTTTCTTGTGCATGCATTTATTGCATTATTCAACTTTATTTTGATGTCCTTGATGGTTATAAACATTCATATGCATCTGTGTTAGTTTTGTAATGACTATGAGGCCTTGTAGGGCTACTCCCCACACCTGTTTTATCTCCCCACACCTACATACCTGTTTTTATGGCTGGTATGACAAATCCCATTCAAATACAGGGTTTCCACAAGAGAATTTGGTTGTTGCCAAAATTTTTCTCCTCAAGTACCACCAAGGCCTTGTAGGCCTACTCCCCACACTAGTTATCTCCCCACACCTACATGCACACCTGTTTTCATGGTAGATGTTACAGAACACAATGAAGTGCTTTCTTTACATGCGAAAAGCTGGTTATTTCTAACCCCCGTACTTATAGGCCTTCTCTCCACAGCCTACTTTATCTCCCCACAGTCTAGTAATCTCCCCACACCTACATACACCTGTTTTCATGGTTGGTGTGACAAAACTTTTTGAAATGACCTGTTTCAATAAGAAAAATAGGTAGTTATCAAAATTATCATGTTTTCAATTGTTTTCGAGGGGTAACTATCATAAACTTTTTTTTAACTTTGACGCGCGATTGTGCGGTAACCATTAGGCCTACAGGGGTACGGATTGCATTGTCAGGTATGTAAATTCTTCCTCTTTAGCTAGAACACAGTCAATTTGCCCTTGGTGAAAGTTGCCAAAACATCCCCGAATTGAAGTTGTGAGAGGTACCCTGACTGAAACAATTGCGGTCTTAAGGGGTTAACCTGTGTGCACCTGAAGCACCTGCACACATCAACACTGTTAGGCACTCCTAGTTACGTCTGAAGCCCTTTACAGCCTTTTCACCAGCCCTAGCCAAAGTTCTCTCTGGCATACCCTTGAAAAATAGGCCGGTCTCGTCTGCATTATAAATTTGGCACGGCAGTAATCCATGCTCTCTTATTAGCTCAGAAAATTTTTGGCTGTAGCGTTCAGCAGCATTAGCATCAGCAGACTGGGCTCCACAGCTAACATCCAATTGCCTGATTTTTTTTTTTTTATGCCAAGAAGAAGGAACCAAAGGCCGTGAGCCCACAATCACTGTTCCTTCCAAGAGAAAAACAAAATACAAGGGAGAGCGAAATTCAAGATCCGATCATTTCAAGATGCCTGGATACACTGCGTTTTAAAGACTGGAGATCATAGGAACCAGGAAACACAGACAGAGGGAGACAGTTCCAGAGCTGACCTGTTGCATAAATGAAGGACTGGGAGTAACGGTTAACTCTTGCATTAGAGAGTTGGACAGAAAAGGGATAAGAGTTTGCTGCATTCCTTCACTTGTCATACAGGTGAAGGAATGCATGCAGACAGTTCAGAGGAGCAGTGAAGCAGTGACCATTGAAGTAGCGATAGGAAAGAGATAAAGATGCAACAGTGCGACGAAGAGACGGAGGTTGAAGAAGTCAGTAAGAGGAGGAGAGTTAATGAGATGAAACGCCATGCAGTTGCTTAAAATTTCTATGCCAACCATCTGAGAAGGCACATGGTTCAGTTATTTTCATTTTCTCATAAAACATCTTGGCCTTCTCTGTTATCACTGGGCCTGACACAGGTTTCCCTTCTATGCACTGCACCACAAACCACTTGTATAACACTTCGTCAAGCTCAATCAACTTAGGCTTTTTCATGACTTTTCGTTTGATCAATGAACTACTCAAACCTTTGGACTCAAACTTGTATAGGTCACACTTTTGTTACTTTATATCATAAATCATGGAAGAGCTCATGTTGTACTCTTCATTAATTTCTTTCTTGCAACACCAGCTTCAAATTTTTTCAATAATTCTAGGAAAGGTTTAAGAAGTGGAGAGATGGTATGGGGCAAAAGGGTTTAAGGGTAAATGCAGATAAAACAAAAGTGATGATATCTAGGGTTGGTGGCGGTACTGTCAAAGACGAGGGAGAGTGGCCACGTGCAGTTTGCCACAAAAGCGTGGGAAGTAATTCCATCTTGTGCGGTGTGTGTGATAAATGGGTGCATAAGAGATGTAGTGGTATCAGAGGTAGACTGCGAGATAATGCTGATTTTATGTGTACGGCGTGCCGGGGTGAGCAGGTGGAGATTGTCAGACGTGAAAGGATTGAACTTGCTGGTGAATCTCTTGAGTGTGTGGAAGAGTTTTGTTATTTGGGAGACATGTTGTGTGCTGGAGGTGGGGCTGGAGCTAGCTCTGTGGCTAGGGTGAGAAGTGGTTGGAAGAAGTTCAAGGAGCTCTTGCCTCTCCTGACATTGAGAGGGCTCTCTCTATGTGCTAAGGGGTCTTTGTATGCAGCATGTGTTAGGAGTGTAATGCTGTATGGCAGTGAGACCTGGACAGTGAAGGAGGAAGATATTCGCCGGCTCAGACGTACAGAAACGACAATGATTAGGTGGATGTGCAGTGCGTCCCTGCGTCCAAGGCCTGGAGGGGCTGGGTTTACAATGGAAGAATTGAGAGGTAGGATGGGACTGGAATGTATTGGTGTTGTGATGAGGAGAGGTAGACTGAGGTGGTTTGGACATGTGGAGAGGATGGGGGATGATAATTGAGTGAAGAAGGTGAGAAGTGTTAATATTAGGGGTGGAGTTATGAGGGGTAGACCGAGAAAGACATGGGACGAGGTCATTAAGTGTGACCTTAGGGTTAAGAGACTGAACAGGGAGGCTGCAATGGATCGTGCAGCGTGGAGACCCGCCATTAGGTGACCAAGGCCGACACATGCAAGCATGTTGGAGCCTTTAAAAACGAAAACAGTTTGTGAAATAGGAAGCAACTTAAATGTGTGGTTCTTCATCCCAGAAGAAAGCTGTCCTTTTGTTGAAGCCATTTTCCAACACTAAGCACCCGAAAAACAGAGTAAAGCCAAGACAAAGTTCACCACGAGTTCACCACAATTTCGAAAGAGACCGTTCACAGGAATAGGTCACAGCCAAATGCACAATAGACTTGTATACACCACTCATACTGTCTCACTCAAGAGTGCTGGTAGCTAGCCAGCAAGCCTTATGGGAGGGGTAAAGTCTGTGATGTCACACAGACTCACACACACCATTCATACCATCTCACCCAAGAGCATTGGTAGCTAGCCAGTGAGCCTTATGGGAGGAGTAAAGTCTGTGACATCACTACATAAGATGGGTGACAAACACAGCGCCCTTTTCCAAACTGTCACGTACCAATATCTGTCGGAAAATGTGCTGAAAAGTCAGAAAACACTTGGAACGGGACTATGTCTTAAAACTGCCGTAAATTCGGATTTTCCGACACATTGGTTGCCGAAAGACAGGACTTTTACTGTATTATGCAAGATGGCCATTTTTTTTCTCATACCAAATCAAATGAAACAGGAAACAAGAAAATCAAGGAACAATTAACAGCTTTAGCTACCGTACTCTTTAACTTTTGAAAGCATACTGGCTAGCCACATCTTCTTTCAGACATCAATATTAATTTGCAGTTTCAGTATGTATTTTACCTTTCACTGGGTACATCACTGCATCAGCTGGCTTCATGTTTGATAACTGTCTGAAAATAATGGTCATAGGTTAGTACTGGTACATATAAATCTGATAGCACACAATACAGTCCACAACCTACAGTTTGGAATTTGTACCTACTAGATAAAACTATTCAGCTGCTGGTGCTGTATTGGTAATGTACTATTTCCATTTCAGATAAAAAGTCCAATTACCATTGAAAGAAGCAGAAATATCAGTTAGTCTCTCTCTCTCTCTCTCTCTCTCTGTTAATAGCCAGTATGTCTTATCATCAAGCTTACCAGAAAATGTCTCAATGAAACCGCAGTACTTTAAAAATATTTTGCACTAAACAATAAACATATGGTCATTTTCAGAAATGCTATCTACCCATCACTTGCCAGATGCCTGAATCCTGTAAGAAGTGGCCACAAACAAATCGTCTCCATGTCACCCTGTCCCCCGCCATTTCAGAAATGCAATATAGTAATACCTCACTATAACAGACTAATTGGAGTCCGAGCCATTAAAAAAAAAAGCGAAATAATGATAAAAGTGACATATGGACTTCCCCCTGCTATCCCATCCTTTTTCCGATATATCAGACATTAGTCCGGATTGCATCAACGGTTTTTAACCCCTTAACCGCGGGGCGTCACTTTCGTGACGCTTGGGAGCAAGGGATCATACCACGGGGCGTCACTTTTGTAATTCTGTGTTATTTTGAATTCACCCAGGCTTTCAAGTGGTGGCTTGTATCATCTATCAGTACTGCCAATGTCCAACACTAGTCAGCACTCCTAATCTCATCTGTACTCCCATCCATTGTTGACAATTTAGCCATTTCTCCCCGTTCTTGACTCCCCTCCCTACCCCCCTCCATTACCCTATCCTCTCGCCTGCCTGGCCGTGCTACGCTAAGTAAATCTTCCCTGGAATTTTTCACTGATTTCATCCATTGAAAGAAGCCCTATCCCCAATTCTTATACCAAATAATATATACAAAAAAGAAATAAGGTAAGTGATAGTGCCATACACCTGGAATTGGCTAATTATCACCTGACAACACCTCACGTGCACTCGTTCACTAATTTTCGCTGTTTATTTCCCCTTGAAATATGCCGTATAATCTATTTTCGTAATAAATATACATATAAGGAGGGAAGGGAGAAGCCTAAGTGATATTTACATTCACCTGGAACTACCTAATTTATAATGTATTGTCTAAATTTCCTGCCAATCATTTCACTGCTATATATTAGCTGCTGTCAAGAGGCTAACGTTGGCAGTAATGCATTTCTCTAGGTAGGCCACCACCCCAGCCCACCCTTATCAGTTCACTCTCATCTTCCAATATGAAGGTACGTCTGTTTGCTCCTGCTAATTTCAGGCACTTTTCACCCCCATGCAAAGGGCCCTGTGACCTTTACCCCCTACTAAACCTCGTGTGGAAAGGGGTATAGGGCTGACAATTGATAAAAGAGTGACTACGATCTTTCTATTGAGTAAAACAGTGCAAGTGGAATTGTAAATAATGTGTAAACAGCAAGTGAAAGTACTGGTAATGAATGTAAATATACGTGAACAGTGGAAAATAGTTTTATAAGTTACTTCAAGTGACAGTGCATAACACAGTGTAATTAAAATAGAAATGTAAATAACGTAAATAAAATAGAGAACGTAAATAGAAATGTAAATTAGTATTATAAGAATACGAGTATATACCCTAGGAGTAATGAAAGTGAAAGTTTCACTCTAGCATGTATGAATACTATGAGTTATGAGAGTGAAGGTGAAAGTGACATTCACTCTCAATGCTAGTATACAGGACGAGAAGGTGAATGCTACGTATTTTACTGAAAGAAATTGAATCCCAACAGTGACAATAAACTAATACTACTGAAGGAAACTTATGGATAAAGACTGTAGATATATATAAGTGTTATATAGTAATAGAAATATAAAGTGTGAGGGGTTTTATGAATAATAATTGACAGAATACCAACAGAGAACTAGCGCATGGGAAGGTCATACGCACTCGTAATTTTCATTGCTTTCACAGTGTTTTTATTTGGAGTATGGATCCCAAACTACTTGATAATCATAGAGTAGTGTTTATAGTGTTAATATCTGGCTGTGGTAATCATATTACGGGTTGTCGGGAAGTGTAAAGTGGAGACTTCGTTACCCAACTTCAGAGGTCTCCACAAGTCCTACGGTAATCGACGAAGGCTCAACAAACATCCCAGGAGAAAGCTGAAGGTATGTGCCATATGCATATGTAATTTTAATATTCTAGGACTAATAACTGATTTTTGGCAAATATTTTTTGAGAGTCTGAAGGAGCCTGAATAACCCCGCGGGACACGCAAAACATTGGGAAACATGCCCGCGGTGTAAGGGTTAAACAATTTTCAGTACCATTGCAATATTTTCCTGTATTATACACTCACTACAAAGGTATACCCCAGTTTAACAATGCAACTGGTTGGGTAAAAACCCATTGTTAGGTGGGGTATTGTATATCGGGGCAGATTTAACATGTCACGTAATGGGATGCGTTTTTCAGCCTTTGGTTTCCCTCCCAACCAAGTCCAAAACCCACCCAAATGAGGCCAAAATTAAGTTTAAAGCCAATCTTAATGGCCTAACAGCTGTAAAAGAAGCTAACCTATGTTTAACACCTGTAAATAACTCACTAAAACCAACAAATACAATCTGAAAATCATAAAAAATACAAACACCTCTCACCACTTACTTCTTGTAACTCCATGTCTGGTCCTGGTCATCATCCTTGCTATCCCCCCTGAGGCTAAGGGACATGTGGGGCTGCCTACTACTCAATTCTCCCCCTCAAATCCCATCTCCGGGGGAGGGTCAGAGAGGAGGGGAAGCCTGGTGAGGTGGGTGATCATAGCGGGAGACTGATGTACTGGCTCTGGAGGTGACGATGGGGTGCAATGTGATGACTCAGGTGGTGGGGATGGGGTGCGATTCGATGACAGAGGAGATGGCGAAGGAGACAGCTGCGATGACCAGCGAGGTGGCAAGGGAGACTGCCGCGATGACTGATGAGGTAGCAATGGAGGCAGATGCAGTGGCTCACGTCGTGGCATGGGAGACAGAGGCAGTGGCTGAAGTGGTGTCGGAGATGGAGGCTGGGGTGAGGAAGGCAGCGATGGAGTGGTGGAGTGCCGCAGTGGAGACACAGGTGATGTAAGAGACGGGGATCAGCTGGAGGTTAGGTCCAGCACTTGGGACCAAGCACGTCCTCGGCAGGAGGAGATCCTGGGTGTTTCTTTGTTGGCTGATGGCTGGGGAGGTGCTCAACTGGTCGAGGGCTGGGGAGATCCTCTGTGAGTCACTGGCGTGGTGGGGGCTTGTCTGAAGAAGGCAGTGATTGTAGTCTGCCTGACTGCACTCTCCTTTTCCTCCAGTATCATCCTGTACAACTTCATCCCCTACTCCAGCTGAGAAGCTGCATCCATGCTTTGTCCTAGGAAAGAGTAGTGTGCACATAAGCACAATGATCTCGCCCAGCTTGGTCACCACCTTCCTCAGAATGTTCATTCTGAGGGCTTGAACTTCAGGGACAACCTCCTCCTCCCATGCCTCCTGGTGCGTCCGCTGAACCTCCATACTGAGGAGCTCCTCACTGTTGAGCTCCTTCCTGTGACTTTTCAGGACCTCCTCCATGTCCTCCTCGTTGACCTTCCCGATGCCCGCCTTGTGCAACAGTTCAACAATTTTCTGCTGCACACCTGCACTGGCGGAGCTTGCATGCCCTCCGGGAAGCCGGTGAAGGAGTGTACGCACTCCGGCCAGAGCTTCCACCACACACCGTTCATGGTGGGCTAGCTAAATTCCCATCAAACTGCAGTGATGTTCTCTATGGTGTGGCATATACTGTACCCTTTCCAGAACATTTGCAATGTTGTTTTGTCATTGCTGTCACAGGCCCTCATCAACTGCCGTGTAGTGTGGCGGAAGTAATACGTCTTAAACGTCACGATCACCCCTTGGTCCATGGGTTGCAACAATGACATGGTGTTGGGGGGGGGGGGCAGAAACACCACTTCAATGTTGCTTGCTTAGTCCTTCACTGCGGAAGGGTGGCTAGGAGTGTTGTCTACCACCACGAGAAAACTGTTCACCAAATTCTCCCTGGAGGCATACCTCTTGAGGACATGAGAGACGTAGGAATGAAAATAGGACGAACAGGTGTCGCAAGTCAGACAGGCCTTCATGTTAGACTTTCTAATCACTCCTAAATTTTCCTTCACATAACCTACCAGAGCCCTGAAGTTCTCGGAGTGGTAGACAAGGAGCGGCTTCAACTTGAGGTCGCCCTCGGCGTTGCCCCCCAGCAGCAGTGTACGCCACTCCTTCGAGGCCTTGAACCCTGGCACAGACTTTTCCTCTGTTGCAAGGAATGTATTTGAGGACATTCTCTTCCAAAAGAGCCCAATCTCATAAAAATTCAACACCTGCTTCGCACTGTAACCACCCTCCGCGATGATGCGTTTCAGGTCGTCAGGAAACACGTCCACCGCTACCGTATCCGCCTCACCATACATCTTCACATGGTGCAGATTAAAGCACCTCTTGAACTGGTCAAACCACCCAAGACTAGCCTTAAATATCTTGCTATCATCAAGATCCCGCCTCATCTTAATTTCCTTCCAGAGTAAGAAGCCTTGGCGCAAATGTTCGCCTGACTCATGAGTGCCTTCCTCCTGTTCTGGTCCTCCACCCACATGTAGAGCATCTGCTCCAGCTCCTCCATCACAGGCTCTCTCTGGAGGGTGATACGGGAGGAGGATATGGTTGCAACCACCCCAGTGGCAGACTGAATGGCCTCCCCTTTCTTGATAATGGTGGAGACAGTCAACTAGGTCAGTTGAAGAGCCGAGGCGATGGCACATAAACCCTTGCCTTTGTCATGGCGCTTGAGAATACTATATCTAGTTTCACTTCCAGAGACACAGTTTTACGAACACGCTTCACGGGAATATCACCAGCACCAACACTAGCAAGCCGCTTACCACTGCAACTAGGGTCTCCACTAGCACCACCATTAGCACCACCACTAGCCCCACCACATGCAGCGCCCTTACCAGACATGTGCACACTTATTTACTCCAAAAATCACACAAAATTGCACTCCACACAAGATTACCATCACTGCTCTACTCACAGCACTGCTCATACTCAGTTATGATGCACTATGATAGTGGTTTGCATGACACTGGTGATGCAACACGATACAGGACGGGCGAGCGTAAGAAAGTTCCTCACTCAGAGATGGCCAGTGCAAGAATGATATGAGTGAGCACGGGGTAAGCGATAGCTGTGGGGGCTGTGCATGTGTTTCTGCACATCCTGGGAGGCAGGCGGGCTCAGCTGGATGAGGGAAAGCGCAATTCAAAATTTCTACCTATCGCCTGTGGATGTGACCTTGGAGGGTCCATCGTTGAACTGGGGCGCAGCCATCGTCCAGCGGGGTATGGTAGTATATGTTCCCCCATCGTTAAGCCAGGGTATCGCATCTAGGGGTATCATATATCGAGGTATACCTGTAATCAAATGGTACAATATACTGTACAGTAAAATCTCAAGATAATGGAGTTCAATATGCCGAAATTCGCTATAATGGAGTTCAATATACTGGAATTCACTAGATGAGGAATCCACCAGACTAATTATTATACACTAATCCCTCATTTATTAGGACATGCAGGATCTGGACGTGTTCATTATCCAGATACTGGACCTTGGCTCTATTAAACCATTATCCGAACTTACTTGCTATTATCCGGACGTAAAAGTCCTTGAGCACTTAGGCCGGTCAGCCAACATGTTCAAACATTCGGTATCATGGTCGCTGGGCTCGGGCCGTGAGCAGGAAAATAGGCTGTAACCCATAACCAGAGCTAAAATGTCCATCTGCCCCTGAGCTGAATGGTCAAAGTCGCACGCTGGTCTGATCACTCCCAACTACCCTCCAGCACCCAAGGAATACGATTGTAACCCACAAGCGGTGTCAAAACACCCATACGCATCCCTACCAAATGTCCAAAGTCACGCAGCCACCAGACTAAGTCTTTCCCAATTGCCACCATGCATCGAACAGAGACCACAAGCCATGAGTACATGTTTGGTGACAACGTTCGTCTGAATATTTACCGAACATCCGAAGTCACCTTGTCACTGGGAGCTGTGTTTCTGAACGGCCACCATGCGTCTAACAGACCACAAGCCATGAGTAAATGAAAGGTAAAAACGCCCATCAGCCTTGTGACAAGGGGTGAAAATCCTGCCCACAGCTTTGCTTCTCCCCCCTTTCCACCCCTCCTCCATACCCTCCCAGCTCCCCCCTCACTCTCTCAGTCCCCTACGGGGGACTTCTACATAACCCGGCATTTTGACAGTATACAGTACATCAGGCCTTTGGCTCTATAATGCAGGATAATCGGGCATTTACTGTATATGTGTGTGTATGTATGTACTGTATATAAATACAGTAATCCCTCTATTATCCTACGTAACAGAGCCAAAGGCATGTACGGAAAGTGGTCCCATCCGGAAAGTGGGCCCTTGGCTCCTGGACTGGTGCTTAAGGACCCTAACCCAGCCTAACTTTGAAAGCCACCTAAATAACTCCCTACCGGATATGCACAGCACCTATTTAAACCTATTTAAGACCCTATTCACACCAATAATGGACATAAAGCATGAAATAAATGAAAAGGAACCAAAGAATGAGGAATTAAAAGTGACTGTACCTCAGCCAGGGTACTTACAGCACGTTTGTAGGCGCCTTCTCTAAGGCTTTGGCAGTGGTGAAAATGCTCTTGAAGCATGTACAGTAGTCAAGTGTTGTGCTGCACTTACAGTAATTCTTTGCACTGTGAGTTATAACTGTTTAAAACTGCACATTGTTAACTGCACCACGCCAGTTTCAACCGCCAATTTGCACTCCACAGTTAATCCTTTGCACTCTAAATTCTAATTTCTTAACACTGCACAACAATGTAAATTCCTGTGTGGTCTAGTGGTGAAGTATTGCAGTTTATTCACAAAAAATAAGCACGTGTGGCTTCCATTGCGATAAGCATCTACTCGCAATCGAAGTTAGGCAGTAACTGTTGGTGATAGGGAAACACAGTTGCCAGATCGCAACGGCCACATTACCAAATTCCTCAATTTTCATTGCCAAATTTAACTTTTCATTACCAAATTCGTAAACCTAGCATTCATTCTTCACTAACTATATATACAAGTGGAAATACATGTAATCACTCTCCTTGTAACTAACAGCATGTTGGTTATTTTCATGCTATGCTGGCTAGCAGATTAATCAGACAGAGCAAACAATCCACCATCTCCATCCTGTGTATCCTCATACATGTGAAAATCTGTTTGGTAATGCATTATTCTCATTCATTACCAAACAAATTTTTCATTACCAAATTGGTCCACGTTTGGTAATAAAAAATACCAAATGGCATCCCTGACAGGGGAGGAGGGAGGGGGAAGGAAGGAAAGGGTGAAGGGGCCGTGGTGTAATCAGCTGTTTGGCGCCGTGCGGCAATTTCAAATTACGGGTGGAAAAAAATTAGGATTTTTTGGGAAATTTTTTCTTTTTTTGGCCATTTTTGGGTTCTGAAGGTTCAGGCCCAAAACGTCCAGTAAGTGGGGTGTCCGGAAAGTGGGCATCCGGATAGTACAGGGATTACTGTATACATAAATATATATATAGACAGTAATGACTCCAATATCCGACGTAATAGAGCCATAGGTAGGTCCGGATATTGGTTCTGTCCGGATATTGGTTCTGTCCGGATATTGGGGCCCCAGCTTATGGACTTGTACTTATGGACCCTAACTCAGAGAAACACCTATACAACTCCCTCTGGACATGCATAGCACCTATTTAAGACCCAAATCACACTAATAAGGCACATAAACGACTGAAATAAATGCAAAAGAAACATAAAATGAGAGTTTAGAAGTATGTCCATACATTAATAAACATTCTGGTACTTATGGACCCTAACCTAGCCTGACTCAGAAAAACACATTCCTACTGCACATGCATAGCTCCTAACACCCTATTCACACCAATAAAGGACATTAAAGAGTGAAATGAGGTAAGTATAGTATGGAAAAAAGTACAGTATGAAACATTCTGCCTACTTACAGCAAGTCCATGGCCACCTCGATGAATAACCGCCTCCTCTCGGACACTGACAGTAAGAAGGATTTCCTGAAGCACTTGCAGTACACTGTTCCTGAAGTCTTGCACTGAACTTAGTCAATCGCACACAGAAGTCCGTTCTCTTCACAGTGTGCACTCTTGTCTAACTAATGCTCCATTGTAACTTACTAAGTGTTGCACTTTAACTTTTCCCATTCTTATAATTTTCCAAAGCCAAACCAAACAAGTCTATCTACGTTAAATTTTTTTCCAATTGAGTCTTTTCTCTCACAATTGTAAATCCTTAAACACAACACTGTTTTTTTCACTGCACAACACTCTATATTCCAGTGTGATCTAGTGGAGAAGTTCTTGCTATTTATTCACTGTCAGAGTCCGAGAGTATCACTGGCAGGTGACCTAGGGGTGCATCGCTGGGTCGTGGTGATGGCGTACCCTCTGCAGACGACTCTGAAGACAGCCGCAAACTCACGTCGAGCGGTGACTCCACCGTGGCTGATGTGCTGGGCTGTGGCTCGGAGCATGAGGCCCTGTCTTGGGGAGGTAACGGAGGGGAGCCAGGGCTGGGCACAGCGGGGGTCACGGGCCTGAAAAAACTGTCAATGGTTGATTGACGCAATGACTGACGATTCTGACGAATGATGATGTGCTGCCTGAAAGCACGCACTTCCTCCACGAGTCCCAAGGGCCCCATCTCCCTGTCGCAGTCCGGGTGTTCCAGGTAGTCTAGGACGAACTCTAGATGTTCCCGGAGTGCTATCAACTTAGGGATGGCTGGAGTAGTGTCCTGCTGAGAGGAGTCCACATCATCGTCGCCTTCATCGTCGGAATCTTCAAGTTCAGTACTGACACCTGCAACTGAAGACGCGATCTCGATATCAGACAACGTCTGATACCCAGGATCACCCACGTCGTCATCCAACCACTCACGAACATCGTCCACATTCTACATCGTCGCCGTGCGTACGTAGCCGTGCATGGAAGTCATCCACGTCAAATCCTAGAAAATCGTACTCCACATCCATTCCGAGAAGCAGACGAGACCACCCATTTTCCAGAGTCTTCAAAGGGACTTCCTTCCATGCACTAGCCCAGTTGTACAGCGTAGACTTGATGTTGTAGCGGCAAAGGTTTTCCAAAGTCCGCTTGCCTCGTGTGTCCCGCCTCTCCCTGCGCTCGTCCTCGTCCTCGAGAACAACCATCACCTCGTCCAGGAACTTCTGACGGTATAGGCGCTTTGTTGCCACGATCACTCCTTGGTCCATTGGTTGGATGAGAGCAGTCGTATTAGGTGGCAGAAACATGCACCTAATACGGCCATTTTCAGCAACCAAGTCCTTGTCGCACGGTTGGGCAGGTGCATTGTCGAGGAGAAGGAGGGCCTTTACCTGGTCGCGTGGGATTCCCAGTGTCTTCGTCTGGTAATGGATGACCTCCTTGATGAAGTGGCGGTGGAACCAGTCTTTGAAGATCACAGCTGTGAACCATGCCTTCAAAGAATGGTACCAGACAACAGGAAGGACATCCATCACCCCACGAAGACACCGAGGCTGCTCTGCGCGGCCAACAACAACGGGCTTAAGCCGGTGCATGCCGTTAGCATTGGCACAACACAAAGCAGATATCCGTTCACTGGAGAGCTTGTGGCCAGGTACACACTTCTCCGTCTCCTCGGCTAGAGTGTTCGTTGGCAGCGAGCGATAGAATAGGCCAGTTTCGTCTGCATTGTAGACTTGACCGAGAGTGAGGCCCTCCCTGTCGATCAAGCCCTTCACCTTGTGCAGAAACTCGTCAACTCCATCCTCGTTAGCGTCCAATGCTTCGCCATGTGCTTTACGGTTGGTAAGGCCATGTCGTAACTTGAACGCAAAGAGCCAACCCTCGGATGCCTTGAAGTCTAGGGCGTCGTGAAGCCTGGCGAACTTCTCAGCAGCACCCTTCAGCTCCATTCCACGTACCATCACACCAGCAGCACGTTGCTGTCGATACCAAATCAACGTGGATCGGTCGATTTCTGCAAACTTGGGGGTAAACATAACCTTCCTTTCCACGTTGCGTTTGCTTCTCGACGAGAAATCAGCCATGTACTGCATGAGTTTGTCTCGGGATCTCTTAACCCCTCTGTGAGGCAATTCAGAATCCGCAGACATGCCCCGGGAGGCAAAAGTTTCGGGAAATTTGACATGTCATATTTTTATGATTTATGTGTTTGGGATGATGGATAATGATGAAATATCAATAAAAATAATAAAATAAATATATTTTACCTACCCATTACTGAAATTACAGCTGATGAAGCTGATGAATGCAGTATGGGTAATCCATGAGGATGCCGCAGAAAGTAAACAAACAACTTTTTTCTATCTGGTGTTTTCACTTATAGCTTGAACAGAACATTCTTTCCTTATTAGAAAAACTTATTTCTTGCTTCTGTGTACAATTATTTTCAAAACAGAACTTGTTTCCATATTCAAAAAATTGTAATTTCAACTTCTGAACTTTACTAATGCTACCAGTAATTAGAACAGAACTTATTTCCTCTCATTCAACAAAACTTTTCTTCTTCTTATAGTTTGAACAGAACATTCTTTTCTTATTAGAAAAACTTATTTCTTGTACCAAATAATCAAGAATTTCACCATCAAAAAACAGGAGAAAATACTCCATTTCAGAACTGTTTTTGTCTACTCCAGCAGCCCTTGTCACTCCACTGTGAGTTGCATCAAATCTATAGCAATTTGGTATGAATCTATCACCATTTGCCCAGATAAACCCAGATCCACCAGCACTACCAATACCACCAGGCCTACGGGAGGGTCACACACCCTGGGATCATCATCATCATCACTTAGGTCTGAATCATCATCACTCTCGTCACTCACGGGAATAAATCCATCACTGTCACTGTCTGCCATCCCCTCACTGTCACTACCACTCTCCTGTGCCATCCCCTCACTGTCACTACCACTCTCCTGGTCATCACTATCGTACTCCAAACCTGGCGATAACTTACGTTTCACGCCAGCACTACTCACTGATACCCCTGAGGTTGACGGAGTTTGTGTATCACTGTCGGAAAATCCTTCAAAATCGGTGATGTCATGCACTTCCCTCTCTTCATCAAGTCTACTAGTCACTTCAGAGTTCTGCAAATTGCTGTCCGGTTCTGCCATCTCATCTGAATACTGTGCTGAGGGCGAAAAGTGAAGACTTCCCTCTAACTCCACGCTACGCACAATCGCGCTGCCTAACCTCCGCGCGTTGCAGACGTGAAAAAAAAATCGGTCACATGTACTGTTATTACAGCATATTTTTGAAGGATTTTAGGCATATATTTGTTTGTAGAAAATTATCTTATGGTTTATGAGTCATTTTTAGGTAATTATTTGAGCATAAAATGCGAAAATAAAAAAAAAATCCACCCTAAAACCCGGTACATTTGTACCAGCAGGTTTGTTTACATATGACGTCAGAGCCCAGACCCCTCTGAGTGCAACGTGGAAGGTTGGGGGTATCAAACGATGCCACCCGTTGCCTGAGGCTCTTTTACTCAAAAGTCCCGACCCGGAATCCATCAAGAGAACCCGTCTTAAGACCCGACCCGGACTTAAAGGGTTAATATCGAACAAAGTAGACTGGGCCAGGTTAAACTCGCGGAGAATGCGGGAAGAAGACCACCCCGCATCTACTTTCTCCAATATCTCCCACTTCTTCTCCAGAGTCAACACCACTCTCTTCCTTTTCTCAGGTGGCGAGGCCATCATCACACACACTAAGAGGAGGCCCAATAGCAGCAGGTAAGGCACCACCACAAAAGCGATCACGTGGGCAGCCATAACAACGAGCGTGCACTCGCGGTGAGAGAGAGGCAGAAAGTGGGGAGGATGCAGCGGCGCTCTATCGGACATCGGAGGAATGACGCGCCACAACAATGCTCCCCCTCGCCGCACGCGGCAAATTGAAATTACGGGCGGGAAAAATTCGGGTTTTAAAATAATTTTTTGGGGTTTTCAGACCATTTTGGGAATATTGGATCCCGGGACGATTATGTCCGGGTAGTGGGGATGTTTGTATATTGGGCGTCCGGATATTAGAGTGATTACTATATGTATATATATATATATATATATATATATATATATATATATATATATGCATATACAGTGGGCTCGCATAGTGCGCGAGAGATTGGGCGGTGCACGAGCTCGCGCACTGGGAATTCGCGTACTAGGAATACATAATCTTATGGGAATAATTACATATGAGTGGTACCCCCTCATACCTGGACATTTTTTGGCCCTTAGAGACATATAAAGGTCATATATTTCAGACACTGTACTAAAGCTATAGCTACAATAACAAAAATATGGGTAGTCACCTTAACAACAGTAGACAACAGGCCTGATGACCTTAAATAACAGGGGTTCCGAGGCGTGGCAACACTTACAGCGCCGCACTCCCCACCGCACCAACACTTCCCTCCGCAGACTCCTCTTGATCACCTTCCCCAGGAGCATCAAAGTCACTCACTTCGGCCATAAACCCTTCACAGTCCAATGCTGACACTTCTGACATTGCACCCTCTTCATCCTCAACAGGAACAGGAGCAGACGATGTCACTGGTTCCGCTATTTCACCAACTTGAGCCCGCTGTGTGTAGCTTGTTATGAGCATCTGTCTTCTCCTGTTTATTTCTTCCCTGTGCCTGTCTGTGTAGAAACGGAAGAGTTTGTCGATACCAACCAGAAGTTCCTCCTTTCTTAGGTTGCTCACTCCCTGTTCCTTCACTTCTTCCTTGAGCTTATCCACGGCAGCAAGGATCTTGCTAATGTTTGACATACACAGCTCAGACCTGCCTTCCATCACGCTAGGCTGCTCAACTTGACTCTGTCTGGCGTCGGGCTCTGCGTCAGCCTCGTCTATCCGTTGCAACACTTCCTCGGGAGGCTGTTCCTCAGTAGCAGTGTGCACTTCTTGTATGTCCGCCAATGTAACGTCCTCGAAACCTGGTACAGCTTGTGCTGCTGTCAATGTTGCTGCCTCAGCATCGGCCAGTGGTTGAATGGCCGTCTCCTGGGTGATGCATAGGTGAGGCACGAGCATTCGCTATGCATGGTTCACCTTTGCAGGTGTAATCTGGTGCCAGGCTTGAAGGAGAAATTCAACTGCGTCCTTCACCGTAAAGTTACACCAAAATGCCTCAACAGTCATGGAATCTGTGGTAGGTCGGGATACAGGTGCTGGTGGAGATGGAACAGGAGCAGATGCCTCATCAAGGTCTTCGTCGTGATCTTCTTGTAGGGCATGAAGCTCCTCTTGTGTGTCGGTCTTCCTGTGTAGGTAGGCGTACACTTCCTTATGGTAGAAATGCTTCACTGTGGCAATTAGTTCTTGATCCAGTGGCTGCACTAGTGACGTCGTGCAGGGCGGCAGAAACACAACACGACAATCCTTGTGAAGATCTTCCAGGTATGGAGGGTGACTTGGTGCGTTATCAAGCACAAGGAGCATCTTAAATGGAATGCCCAGTTCCCGACACTTGGCTCTCGCATCAGGGACACACCGCCTCGTTAACCAGTCTGCCATAATGTTCCCGGTCATCCAACCATTTACGGACTTGTACCAATACACGCCACTTGCATCCATGCTCATGAGGTTTTTGTAGCACCTTGGATGTGAAGCTGTGTGTACAACAACTGGCCTCATCTTGTGGCTCCAAGACAGGTTTACAGCAAACATTACCGTCATCTTACACTTCTGGAGCTTGCGACCAGGGGCTTGTTTCTGTCTTTTAGCACTGTAAGTTGATTTTGGCATGGCCTTGTAATATAAGGACGTTTCATCGATGGTGTAGATCTGGTCCTTGGTGTACTGTCCCTCTTCAATAATTGCTTTAAATATTGCAAGACAGTCTCTCGCGGCCAGCTCATCGGCAGAGGCACGTTCACCAGACAATTTCACGTAACGGAGTTCCTTGTGCTTGAGAAAACGGTCCAGCCATCCAACCGATGCCCTGAACGGTTTTTCCACTTTTAACCTTTGTGATGCAGCCTTGTAAAAGAGCTGGGCTTGGTTCCGAATAAATCTTCCATTGAGTGGAACACCTTCCTTTTCTTTCCACATTATGAAGGTGGCAAGATAGCGCCCCATTAGTATCATAGCACGATTTCCCACCCGCGAACGGCCGTCTAGGTCAGAGGCACCATACGTCTTCACTACAGCCTTTATGGCTTCACGGTTCTTCCACACAGTTCTCACTGTAGATTCAGCCAGTCCCAGGGTTCTCCCAATAGCCGTGTTTCCTTGACCCTCCTCCTTCATCTTAATGATCTTTAACTTGGTGGTGTGCATCAGAAGTTTCTTAACTCTTGGGGTTGGAGCCATGGTGCGGCAAAGTACAGGCAGCACAAAAAAACACCACTCGTTGTACACGACAGGTTAGTTGTAGAGAGCGGATCCTCACAGTGCACGAGCCGGGACTGTCATGGCGCGCCTGCTCCCTTGTACCCCAAGCTGCGCAGTAGAATGCCCGGGAATTTCTGAGCATTAACATGACGACACGTGACGCGCTGTATGAGGAGTGGTCGCACACTAGTAGAAAATGGCATTTTTGAGCTACTCCTTGCCTCTGCCTCGCGTTCTGTGCGGTAAACTCGCGCATTAAAGGGTTTTTGGTTATGATTTTTGGTCACTCGTGCACAAGGCAAATCGCGCACTGCAGTGACACACACTGTGCGAACCCACTGTATATATATATATATATATATACTGTACTGTATTTATATATATATATATATATATATATATATATATATATATATATACTGTATTTATTTTTGTTTTAATGGACAAATATGTGATAAGGATGTAAAATAAAGCATACTGATATTTAAGGAAGGAAAGAATAATAACCATCCCAATACAGAGATGGTAGACTCAGCCCACCAATTTTTTATTCTATTTAACTACTGTATATTACAGCCTCTCTTCCTTGCAGCAGTAAGTAAAATATTGTTGTTATAATTTCTCCCTTCCTTTTAGTGACAAACAGGGCACATAAAATGACCGGGGTTTAGTTGACCTACTTTGATGTCAAAAATTAAATAATCTGGTGAAAAGTGGCAGCTTTTCCTTAGTTAGTGACATTGGGAACTAGCCCATCCACTCTCAACACACCTTCACTTGACACTCAAGCCAGTCTTCATATTATTTCTGGTATGGATTTTTGATGTTGCAGCTCTTTATAACAGTTTTAGTCTTTTCAGACACATATTTATTATGTTATGCTGTTTTAGTGGTAGCAAACACTCTTCATTTAATTTTGGGTAGGGTAGGTACATGTCCCACCGGAACGGTCCTCTACTTTTCCCATTGATTCTTACCTTCACAATTAGACGTTTCACGGTTCGCGAAATTTTGGCGGAACATCCAAGCCGTGAAAAACAAGGATTTACTGTATATTAATGTATAGTTTTTATGATTCCTAATTGATGTTAATGTATGAATGTGGTTGCCATGAGTAGCATTAGTTTGGTACCTGTATGCTCAATATGTGAAGTTTAGCAACAGGAAAGAACACTCTCTTTTTGTTAAATTTTGAAGTATATGGGATGGGTTTTTGGTTATTTTTTGGGACTGGAAAAGTTTATGAATGATTTGTAATTCTTTTCATCAGAAAAATACCTGACTGCAATGTAATATAATGGTCAGTATTGTGCTGTCAATTTTCTGGTGAAAAAAGGGATTTATTATTACTATTATTATTATTTTTAAGTGTTACAGTAACCACTGTTGTGTGCAATTTTTTTTCCCCTCTATTTTTTTAAAAACTTCCTAGGTGTCCAAAGTAGGCCTGGACTGGCTGAAGTTAGCAACCCTTAGGTGTACCTGTGTTTTCATGGCAAAGTTAATAGGTGTCCAAAGTTACAAAGACCTGTCCAAAGTTACCCAAACTCATGGGTGATTTCGAAAGCTTTAATATCTTTAATAGCACTAGGGTACCTCTATTTTTTAAGTTCCTAAAAAAAGAGACAGGCCATAGAAAGGGATGGGGGATTGAGTTATCCCGTATCCTGAAGATTGGGTCTATGAATGTGCGTGGATGTAGTATGATTGAGGCTAGAAGGGAGGGGATTGGGAGAATGTTTGTGAGATGAAAGTTGGATGTGTTAGCTCTGAGTGAAACAAAGATGACGCGGAAAGGTGAGTCTAAGTTTGGAAGTGTGAATGGAAGATTGTCAGGTACTGACAGAGGAAGGACAAGAGAAGGTGTGGCCTTGTTAGTGAGCCTGGAAGTGTAGCAGTGTGTGACTGAATGGAAGGAGGTGTTATCGAGACATGTGGGTGAAAGCAAAATTTGAACGTGAGTTGTTGGTATTTGTGAGTGCATATGGGCCTGGTAGAGAAAGGGATGAAGAAGAGAAGGAGTCTTTCTGGAATGATGTTTTTAAGTGTCTGCAGAGTTTTGGAGCAAATGTGAATTGTAATGATGGGAGATCTGAATCTAGAGTGGGAAATGTAGCAGTTGAAGGTGTAGTTGGTATGCATGGTGTGCCTGGAAGAAATAGAAATGGGGAACGAATGATAGGGATGTGTGTTGAGCACGTGATGGTGATTGGAAATACCTCGTTTGAGAAGAAAGATATTTATAAGTATACATGGGTGAGTCAGGAGGGTGGAAGGGTTGATGACAGTGCATTGATCGACTATGTGGTTGTGTCCAGGAATGTAATAGGAGGATTGTTGGATGTAAGTTTTGAAAGGGTAGGGTGGAGGTATGTCTGATCACTACCTGGTGGAGGGAAAGTTGAGAGCAGGTATGAGACAGGTGGGAGCTAGGAGAGTTAGGTATGGCAGAGAGGTTTTGAAGTGAGTGAGTTGGATAAAAGAGAGAAAATGATAGAGTATCAGGAGAAACTGAAAGATAAGTGGAATGCAGTGAAAGATCAGGAGAATGGCATCGTGGAGAAGGAATGGCAGTTGTTTATGAGCGCTGTGGTAGGGCATGCAAAAAAGGTGTGTGGTCTGAGACGAGTGGGTGGTGGGGTATGAAAGGGAAGTGAACAGTAGTGCGAGGAGGTAAGGCTGTGGCTGAGAAGAGACGTTCATATGAAGTATGGCTGCAGAGAAAGGATGGTGTCTTATGAGAGGTATAAGGAAAAAGGAATAGGGCGAGAAGGGCTGTGCCAGATGCTAAAGAGGCAGCAGATGAGTGGTGGGGTAGGCAGTTGACTGAAAATTTTCAACAGAATAAGAAAATGTTTTGGAAGGAGATGAAAAGGGTGTGAATGGGTGAGTCTGGGAAGGAAGACCGTGTAAAAGCAGAGGATGAAAGGATGTTAACTGAGATGGATGCAGTAAGGAACAGATGGACAGAGTATTTTGAAAGATTGTTAAATGTAGAGTAGGAAAGGGAGGCTGAGACTGTGGCAGATGGACGGGTACAAGGAATAAATGTTTTGGGAGAGTTGAATTATTCTTTGATCAAGATGGAGGAAGTGCACAAGGCAGTAAAGGAGATGAAAACAGGGAAAGCTGCAGGTATGGATGGGTGTGCTGTGGAATACCTGACAGGTGGTGGAGTGACTACTGTTGACTGATAGTATGACTGTTGAATGTGTGTTTTAGGAAAGGTATTGGGCCTAGTGCCAATTGACTGGGCAAATGCTTGTGTGGTCCAGCTGTATAAAGGTAAGAGTGACAAGTATGAATGTACTAGTTTTAGGGGTACAAGTCTGTTGAATGTTGCAGGTAAGGTGTATGGTAGAGTGTTAATTAAGAGAGTTAGAGAGGATACTGAGGGAGTGATTGGTGATGAGCAGTGTGGCTTTAGGAAAGGGAGGGGATGCATGGATACAGATGTGTGAAAAGTATTTGGCAAAACGTAAGGATGTGTTTTGGGTGTTCGTGGATTTAGAGAAAGCGTATGATAGAACTGATAGGGAGGCTTTGTGGACTGTTTTAAGATTGTATGGACTTGGTGGTAGGTTGCTAAAAGCAGTCAGAAGTTTTTATGTCAAATAGTAAAGCGTGTGTAAGAGTGGGAAATACTGTGAGTGATTGGTTTCCCGTGAGAGTGGGGCTGCGGCAGGGATGCGTGATGTCGACTTGGTTGTTTATTGTTTATATGGATGGTGTTGTAAGGGAGGTGAATGCAAAGAGTGTTAGGTGGAGGTCTGAGTCTGGTGAATGTTGATGGCAGAGTGGAATCTGAAGCAGCCGCTGTTTGCGGATGATAGCCTACTGCAATGGTGACTGATTCAGAGGAGAGACTGAGACAGTTGGTAAAAGAGATTGGAAGGGTGTATGAAAGGAGGAAATTGAAAGTAAATGAGAATAAGAGTAAAGTGATGAAGTGTATGAGGTTGGTAGATGGTCGGGAGGATGAATACAATTTTGAATGGTGAGTTGCTTGAGGAGTGTTTTAAGTTCTTAGGGTCACAGGTTGCTGTGGATGGAAGAATAGATGCAGAAGTGAAGTTTAGAATGAATGAAGTAGGAAAGGTACCGCGAGGAATGAAAAAAGTGTTTAGATGTCATTTGCTTAGAATGGATGTAAAGAGAAGGCTGTATGAGGGTGTCGTGGTACCAACTGTGTTATATGGGGCTGAAACATGGAATATGGGTGCAGCAGAGAGGAAAAGTTTGAATGTAATGGAGATGAGGTGTCTGAGAAGTATGTGTGGAGTGACGCGTATGGATCGAGTGAGAAATGACGAAGTGCGATGGAGAACTGGAGTTGTGCGGGAGATGCCTGATCCAGTTGAGCAGAGGGTGTTGCGATGGTTTGGGGATATGGAGAGAATGGATAATGAGTGACTGGTGAGAAAGATAACTAGATCTGATGTGAGAGACGTAAGGCTGAGAGGAATACCACGAACAGGATGGATGGACAGTGTGAAGAGAGCATTGGATGCGAGAGAGATGTCTGTTGAGCAAGGAGTGGCTGTGCGTGATAGAAATGACTGGTGAGAAATTGTGAATCCATAACTGATGACGCAGCCCTGAGGGGATATTCTCTCGCATCTGGTCTGATCAGCTGATCAGGTCAGGTGCGGGTAAGGGGATGGGTCCAGTATGATGTGGCAAGAGTAAACCAGCTCTGCTGTCGGGCCCTGCTGTGGATGTCACGGATTGCACTGAGCAGTTGACCCTCATGCAGTGTGGTGCGGTGAGGATCTGTCTCTTCTCCCTTTGGGGCTAAGATGTGAATGAGTTTGAATGGATGAGTAAACTAGGAGTGTGTCGTCCTGTCTCGGCTACCTCCCTTTCTGTGGGGGAAGCAGTCTAGGTACATACTGTAGATAGATAGACAGCACTCACAGTATTACTACTAAATTTTTTCCTTTACATGGGTTCAAATACCACATGCCCTGGCTACACATACACACCAACAGGGCTTTAATAATGCAACTCTACACTATGTTATTCCCTAAAAACCTTCAAAACTGTCCGAAGTTACCCCATTTTACAGTACATAAGCGACACAGTTAAATGTTACATTGTGACAGCAAGAGGTGACAGGAAAAAGTCAAAATATACCTATTTTGGGATACTTAACCCCTCCGTGGCCGTGGATCTGGAATTTTATGTGCACCCCTGGCTGACACCGGGACCATTTTCTGAAGTCTCGAAAATTGATTTTCTTTTCTTGCCACATTGAAGAGAAAGTTCAGATGCACCTGACAGTGCAAATCCCAGCTTCCTAGACCAATTCCGTGGCTTGTAATCGAGCGTGAAAGTTGCAGAAATATCAGCAACCGATATCTGCCGCTGTGAGGTGTTGCCATGCTGCAACATCGCATGTGTTATCATTTATTTTTACCCCCAAAACAATGTGAATGGTGCTGAAATACTGTGCATATATCAGATATGATGATACCGAATTATTTCAGTACATAATATGTTACAACTGGTTCGAAAAAAAATTATTATGAATATTTATTCATCTTTTTTATATAAAATATGTTTATGGTAGTGTCAAGTTATTTTTTATGTTATCATTGCCCCCATGCATGGAAAAGGGAGTGAAAGGGCTAAATTTTCAGTCGTAAATGAGAAAATTGCCCGTCCCGAGACTAGGCTCTCCCTTGGGAGACGAAAGTGGAGGGTTAAATCAGATTAGGAATAGGGGAGGTGAGTCGCAGTTTGCCACTCCCACACCACATGCAAGGCTAAAAACAGAATCGTAATGCAGTTTCAAAACTACAAATAAGTCTATTACGAACAGAGAGACAAAGCAGAAATACATACATTTACAGACGGGGGAACACGTATTTTTTCCATAATAACATGTTCATCCTTCTCGATCATTTCACCTTGTTATTTTTGCAATATATGTTGCTGTCTGTCTGTCATGAGTGTGGGAAAGTATGATATTTTCACCCTGGGTAAGGAAAAAGGGTACAGCTGGATGTTTCCCAACACATTACATGGTCAGAATTGCAAGACAACCTGCCATTTGCATCTTGCACAAGCTGATTAGCAAGAAGGGAAGAAGTTCTTTCCACTCACGAAGGCATCACGAGGACAGAAAACTTTCCTGTTATGCTTGTAAAAGGCAAAGAATATATAAAATGATTCAAAACAGTGCAACAAACCTGAGCAAATAGGTAATGATACCAAACAAAAATTAATTTTCCTCCTATTTTCATGTCTTTTTTGTTTATCTATCTATCTATCTATAGCCCGACGCCCTAATCCCGCAAAGGGTGGTCGCAGACAAAACGCCTCCAAGTCACTCTGTCACCCACCATTTGACTCCCCTCCCCCCAACTCACCCCCCCCTCCCTCATATACCTCTCAACTCCATCCCTCCACCTCATCCTCGGTCTACCCCTCCCTCTCCCTCCCTCCACCTCACCTACATACACCCTCTTAGTCAGTCTTTCATTCTCCATCCTCTCCACATGTCCAAACCACCTCAGTGTATTTCTCCTAATCTTTTCAACCACATCCACATCTACCCCACAACGTTCCTTCACTTCTTCATTCGTCAACCTGTCCCTCCATGTCACTCCACATGCTCCTCTCAAGTAACTCATTTCCACTGCTCTCACTCTTGACTTGTTCCCCTCTTGCAAGGTCCACGCCTCGCTTCCATACGTCAGGGTAGGGATCACAATACCATAATGCAGTGACTTCTTAACTTCCATACTCACCTCCCTATTTCTCATCACTGCTTTCAGTGTGCCAACAACCTTCCTTCCCTGCTGTACCCTTTCACGTACTTCATCCCCCAAAATTCCATCCTTACTCATCACACTACCCAAGTACTTGAATGCACTCACATTCTCCATATCCTCACCATCCAACCTCACTGCACACTCTGTGACTTCATTCCTCTCAAACACCATAACTTTACTTTTGTTTACATTAACTTTCAGCTTCCTCCTCCTACACACTGTCCCAAATTCATTCACCAAACCTTGCAACTCCCATTCATCTTCACTCAACAATACTGTATCATCAGCAAACAGCAACACCGGAAGCTTCCAAATCTCACCCTCATTCATTAGGGCCACCCCCACATCCACTGCCCTACCTTGTACCTCCTTTACGACCCCATCCATATATATATTAAACAGCCATGGAGACATTACACACCCCTGTTTCAGTCCCACATTGAGATCAAAGAACTCACTCAGCTCACCATCCACTCGCACCGTAGCCCTAGCTCCCTCGTACATACTCTTCACAGCACTCAGCAATTTCCCCTCCACTCCATATATTCTTAATACCTTCCACATACCTTTCCTATCTATTCTGTCATAAGCTTTCTCCAAGTCCATGAAGGCAGCGTACACTTTCCTTCCCTTCTCTAGATACTTCTCCACTAAACATCTTAGAACAAATATCTGATCTACACACCCTTTTCCCTTCCTAAATCCCCCTTGTTCTTCTCCAACTAGCTCCTCTGTCATATGCCTAACCTTATCAATGAGTATTCTACCATATATTTTACCAGTCACACTAAGAAGGCAAATACCCCTATGGTTACCACATACTTCTCTCTCCCCCTTTTCCTTTGTACAGAGGAACAATTATACCTGATTTCCAGTCCTCTGGAACCCTTCCCTCTTCCCAAGCCAATCTACACAACTTCCATATCCACTCCACAACAATCTCACCCCCATACCTAAGCATTTCACCACACACTCCATCAATTCCTGGGGCCTTTCCCAGCTTAATCTTCTTCATCGCTTCCACTACTTCCGCCCTACTGAGCTCTTCCTCCCTCCTCTCATCTCTTCTTCTCCCAGCCATTCCCCAACCACTTATACTCACACTGCTCTCACTCTCTACATTCAACAAATCCTCAAAGTGCTCCTTCCATCTCCTCAATTTCTCTCTTCTCCACCAACAATCTATTATTCCTATCTTTCACTCCCCTACTATTTCCCCTTTCACACTGCCTTACTTTCTTTACCTCCTTCCAAAACAATTTCTTACTCTCCCTCCATTTCACACTCAGATTCCTCCCAAACTCTTCATCCACTTTCTTCTTACTCTCCTTCACCAGTCTCTTAACCTCCCTTCTCCTGCTCACATATACCTCTCTCTTCTCTCTCTCATCTTCTCCCCTTCCTCTACTCGCCAACCATTCACCATATGCCTTCTTCTTTTGTTCCACAGCTCGCTTTCACCTCATCATTCCACCATGCTGTCCCTTGCACACCCTTGCATCTCCCCCTCACTCCACAAACCGCCTCACACGCTGCGCTTATCTCTTCCGTGAATATCTTACATACGTCTTCCACCCCTTCCATCTGCTCTAGCTCATACCTTCCCAATCTTTCTTCCACTATGCTCTTATACTCTGTCCTCTTCTCACTATCATGCAATTTCTCCACTCTTCTCACAGGAGCTGCTTCCTCCTGTCTTCCCCTTCGCCTCCTCAACCACTTTCTTTGCAGCTCTACCTTGGCCATCACTAAGTGATGGTCCGAGACTCCATTCCCCCACCCTCTCCACACCCTTGCATCCAACACTTGTCTTCTCATTCGCTCATCCACACACACGTAGTCTATCATTGCCTTTCGTTCAACAAGTTCACCATCCATCCTCCTCATTACTCTCCATGTATACCGGTGGATCATCTTATGACGAAAGTAGGTGTTGGCTATTGCCAACCCCTTACCAGCACAGATGTCCACCAAAGCACTACCATTCCCATCTACTTCCGCTGGCACACCCCACTGACCAACCACTCCATCCACTCGTACATTCCCGACTTTGCCATTCATGCCTGTGTTTATTTATAATTGTAATCAAGGTGGTTGTGTGTGTGCTTTGCAAGAAGGAGAAAGATGATATTTTCTGTCTGAATCGAAATAATGGGTGTAACTGTGTGTGTTTGGGCATGGCCACGAGCGAAATAATTGTACATCCACTTGTCACGGCAGCAGGTGATGAACTGACAAATGAGGTGTGAGAGCGTGAAGTGAAGGTCAGTCTCATGTCCCAGATGTTCGTTCACTTCCCGAAAGTTTTCACAGTTTTCTACAAGTTGCACTGCATCGAAGGATCCAAACCAGCACAACTAACCTGAGCAAATAAGTCGAGATACCAAGACTATCTATCTATCTATTGCCAGACGCCTCAATCCTGTTCAGGGTGGCCACAAACAAATCGCCTCCACGTCGCCCTGTCCCCAGCCATTCCATTGCCCTGCTCCCAACTCACACCCCCCTCTCTCATATACCTCTCCACCCCATCCCTCCATCTCATCCTCAGCCTCCCCCTCCCCCCCCCCTCCACCTCACTCACATACACTCTCCGTCATTCTTTCACCCTCCATCCTCTCCACATGGCCCAACCATTACAGTGTATTCCTCCTAACGCTTCCTATCACATCCACATCCACACCACAATGCTCCTTTATATCCTCATTTGTCAGCCTGTCTCTCCATGTGACTCCACAGGCTCCTCTTAAATAACTCATTTCCACTGCTCTCACTCTTGACTTGTGCCCTTCCAACAATGTCGAAGCTTCACTTCCATAAGTTAGAGCTGGTATCACAATACTGTCTTGTAGTAATGTTTTCACTTCCATGCTCACTGTCCTGTTTCTTATCACTGCTTTCAAGGAACCAGCAACCTTTCTTCCCTGCTGTACCCTTTCAAGCACTTCACCCTCCAAACCTCCATCCTTACTCATCACACTACCCAAGTACTTAAACGTACTCATATTTTCCAATTCATCACCATCCAACCTCGCTGTACATTCACTGACTTCACCTCTCTCAAAGACCATCACTTTACTCTTCCCTACATGCACCTTTAGATTCCATTTCTTACACACTCTCCCAAACTCATCCACCAAGCCTTGCAGCTTCCCTTCGTCATCATTCAACAACACAGTAGCATCTGCAAACAACAGTACAGGGAGTTTCCAAACACTACCCTCTCTCACCAGGGCCACTCCAACATCCACTACCCTAATTTGTACCTCTTTTATTACCCCATCCATGTACAGATTGAACAACCATGGAGACATGCCACATCCCTGTTTCAACCCAACCTTCAAAGAGAAAAATTCACTCAGTTCACCACCCACACGCACTGAAGCCTTAGCACCATCATACGTACCGGTACTCTTCACAGCATTCAACAACTTCCCATATACTCCATATATTCTTAATACTTTCCACAATCCTTGTCTATCCACCCTGTCATATGCTTTCTCCAAATCCATGAAAGCCGCATACAACTTTTCCGTTCTCTAGAAACTTTTCCACTAAAGATCTAAGAATGAATATCTGATCTATACAACCTCTTCTCCTCCTAAAGCCTCCCTGTTCTTCTCCAACTAATTCCTCTGTTATTTCCCTAACTCTGTCAATAGGTATCCTACCATACACTTTTCCTATTATACTAAGAAGACAAATGCCCCAATGATTACCACACACTTCTTTTTCCCCTTTTCCTCTGTACAAGGGAATAATTATACCCGACTTCCAATCCTCCGGAACTCTACCTTCCTCCCAGGCCAATCTGCACATCTTCCACATCCATTCTACTACTATATATCTCTCCCCCAAGCTTCAACATTTCACCACACACTCCTTCAATTCCTGGGGCTTTCCCCAATTTAACTTTCTTCATTGCTTCCACAACTTCTATCCTACTGATTTCTTCCTGTCTTCTCACCTCCCTCCTTCTCCCAACCATTCTCCAGCCACTTACACTCGCATCACTTCCATCCTCTATGTTCAACAATTCCTTAAAGTGTTCTCTCCATCTGCTCACTTTTTCTCCCTACTCCAATAGTACGGTAATCTACCATTTTTATCTTTCACTCCCCTGCTAACTTCAATTCCACCCTGTCTAACTCTACCTCTTTCCAGAACATTTTCTTACAGTCCCTCCATTTTACACTCAAATTCCTTCCAAATTCCTCATCCACACTCTTCTTACTCTCTCTTACTAATCTTTTTACCTCTCTCTTTCTTTCTACATATAACTCCTCTTCCGCCTCTCAACTTCTTCCACGCCCCTATTTCTCATCCATTCATTGTATGCTTCCTTCTTTTGTGCCACATTCTGTCTCACCTCTTCATTCCACCACGCTGTTCCTTGCACCCCCTTCCGTCTTCTCTTCATCCCACACACCACATCACATGCTGCACATATTTCTTCGGTGAATATCCTGCACACACCTTCCACGTCCCCCATCTGCTCCAATTCATGTTTGCCCAATCGTTCCTCCACTTCTCTCTTATATTCTAGCTTTTTCTCAAAATGTATTTTTCTCTTATTATCAAGTCTTTTTTGTTTGTACCTATATTAACTCATAATCATAAACAGGTGGTTATGTGTGTTTTTCAAGAGACAACAAAGATGATACTTTCTGCCTGGGTCAAGATAATGGGTGTAGTTGAGCTTGTTTGGGCATGGCCAGGAGCGAAAAATTCGAAAATCCTCTCATCACAGCAGCAGGCTCTGAACTGCTTGATGAGGTGTATAGAAGTGTAGTGTACGTCAGTCTTAAGACGTTCAGAACGTTCATTCACTTCCCCCAAATTTTCGCCTTTGTTTATAGGCCACACTCAAATGACGCCTGTGGCCATGTATCGGCTACATGCCATTTGATGCTGGCGGCCATGGAGGGGTTAAGGAAGCGGCCAGGTCACCCATTGCAATTTTACCGATGATCTCTCCAACTGGCCACGTTGTTTATCAGCCATCGCTCCAACTAGACGCATCAGTGTGTACCATGTTGAAGAAATGGAAGACTTGATGATTTAACCAAACCTAACCTAATCTAACTACTGTAAACCAAACCTAATCCAACCTAACCTTACTTGCGTTTGACAGGCAGCATTCAAATGTAAAACTGTGCGTTAGGGACAGTAAATATGGTCGGCTACTAGCAGATGTGTGCAGATTATTATGCATTCTAAATCCTCATTTATGGATTTAAGAGTTAAAGAAACAAAACAAAAACCACTAGCTGAGGTAATCTAGGAATAATAACAAGTAACCCGTGAAAGGCTCATTTCAATACAAAATATGGAAAGGCTGCACCTGCTTGGCAAAGAATTAATCCAATTTCAGTGGAAAATAGGGAAAGACTTTCCCTGTGTGGCAAAATTTTAAGGATTTATTTGTGACATTTCATACAGGAAAAAGCATTACCTAGCTAGGCGGTGAGATCTATAAAGTACCAAAACATGTGTCAATGAAAAAAAATCTACTTATTGCCAGATGTCTTAATCCTGTAGGGGGTGGCCAAAAATAAATTGCTTCCATGTCACACTGTCCCCACTCCTTTAAACAATGGCAAAAATAAATTACTATATACACACATACTTACAACTGTTTGCATACCAGTTACTGTAAATGCTTACCAGTAACATGTGTTTAGTAACAATTACTGGCGTAAGTGGTTGACAAGCCACAAGTCATAAAGGGACATTATAACAGTATGCTTTATCTTGCAGGCTTTGTACCTCTATAGATGAACCAACACTATACCCCTTCACTGCAAAGTTTTTGAAATGCAGGCATATTAATGAAAATCGCCAATTAATGTATGTATTGCATTCTACCCTAAGCCATATGGTGCAGTGACCATTCATTCTTCTATCTGCATGAGTACATGTACTTCCGATATTATTCATTTCCAATCATTTGATTAATGCTACCGTTAAGACTTTGCTACAAGGAAACTGTGCTTCTGAAAATGTCGCATTACCTTGACAATAATAGTAAGTAGAATATGAGAGCCAACGTCGCCTCACCCAGCTGTGTTTACTTGGTGTCTGACTACGGCCAATTTATGAAGAAAAATAATTTTCAGTGAAAGTTTACCATATGTGTAATTTATAGCATATACTCTGGATACCATTAAAGTAAATTGTTGATTTGGTACTTAATCGATTACGAAAACGTACCGGTATATCAGAGTGAGAAATTATAAAAATAAAATATATAACCATGTTCGTACAAGTGTACTGGGGATAGTTAAAAAAAAAAAAAAAGTATCCGATGTACGTAATAGTAAGCAATGTATTATTTCAGAACTTTTTAGTATTCAAATTCACAACAAAAGCTGAACATAAAATGTGGTTTTGACAGGGCTTTTAGAAATGTAGTTATTATACGCATGTATGATCACCGTGGCAGCTTGGCTCACGAAGTGTACAGGGTTGCCATTTGGTATTTTTCAAATCCGTTTGGTAATGAATCGCCATGATTCATTACCAAACGTATTTTTCACATGTATGAAGATACAGCTTTGCCAACGGCCATGCCACGTTGAGTACACCGCTTCCCGTCCGATCAGCGAAGTTAAGCAACGTTGGGTCTGGTTAGTACTTGGATAGGTGACTGCCTGGGAACACCAGATGCTGTTGGCATAACGTTCTCCCTACGTGACGAGTGGGGTTGGTGGAGGATTAGTGCCACTCCCTGTAAAACAATTAACTCTAAACCCTTGGCCACCCCGTTTGGGATACATGGCGTCTGGCAATGAATGAATGAAGATACAGAGAACGCAGACGGTGGATTGTCTCTGATGTTGGGGGTATCACTGTAATGTGGAGCGCCCTAGCTTCGTCTTCACTGCCGTGACGGGAACCGACTTTCCTCGGACCTTGAGTCTCATGGAGCAGAAGTCCAACTCACATCCTGAAATACCAGCCGTGGAAACCAGGGGCACCACAACACCCCCAGGAAGCGACTACGGAGGGATTTATAAGGCGAGCGCGCAGTCCACGTGATATGGGCATATGTCCCATATGGCCACGCACCTCTATTGCATGGAGCGCGCCCGGCGCAAACATCTCAGTTCAGGTGCATTGCCCCCCGGCGGAGCCAGCCCTCGCCAGGATCGGGGTGGAGCTGAAAACCCAGCTCCTGGCAGCATCCCAGTGACAGTCTGTAGCCGCACATATAAAGAGACGGCCTGTAGCTGCTCAAATAGAGCGACGGCCTGTAACTGCACTTATAAAGTGATGGCCTGTAGCTGCACCATAACGCAATGGCCTGTAGCTGCTCCAAGTGCTGCCCACCCCCACTGCAGAACCAGTGACGGCCTGCAGCCGCACTTGGGAAAAGAAAAGTATGCCTCCCTCTCCTTCTGCAGTAGACTTGAGGAGCACGACACCGGTGATGGCCGGCAGCCAGACCAGTAGTCAGGAGACGGCCTGTAGCTGCTCCTCACCTACATGTTGCTCCTCATATAGGACACTGGCAATGGCCTGTAGCCATGGCTGTGGACAGGTGATGGCCAGTAGCTGCACTTCGTCCATGGTCCCGTCAGGAGGTCGGGCCCTGGTGACGGCTGGTAGCTGCACTGACAGGAAAGGGACAGCCTGTAACCACCCTCCTCCTGTTGCCCATGGGACCTCGGCGATGGCCTGTAGCTGCATCAGGGAGAGACACCTTAAAAGTCTCTCACCCCCTGTGACTTCACAACCTGAGGGCGACCCTTGCTCAGCCCATCCCTTCTGTGGCAGAGCGAGTTGCGCCTCTACCTCTCCAACCCGAGGCAGTCCCGCAGAAGGAGAACCTCACTCTAGAGGACTGGTGGAGTGGTTCTGTGTTATCCCCGGGGGTATACACCCTTCAGCCGGTGACAGAGAGAGAGCAGACCCTGACGGACTCCTGCCAAAGGCAACACCGCAGTCCAACCCTGACAACGGCACAATGCAAGGGAGACCGCAGCCAATGGACCCTTGACGGCCCCCCCAGTACCCCAGGGCATGACCCTCCCAGCCCAGATGATGGCAACACCCTTCCCCAACCCGGCGCAGACAGGGGCGCCTACAGGAGTTGTTTGGCTCCAGCCGAAGGAGCCAGACTCCTGTGCCCAGCCCCACCAGTGAGAGGTTCTTTACTATGCCCGACCCCAGTCCACGATGGGTGACAACATCCCTGCAGGTAGCCCCGTGGCCTCTGGCGAGAGGGGACGCCACCAACACCTGGCCGACGCCTGTGAGTCTCCAGGCTACCTCTACCCGGCCCAAGCCCTCAATGATCCCCCACCAAACAGTGACTGTGCTATAAAACCTAAACATAGTCCCCATGTAGTGAATAGTGGAAATAGTGAATGACAAAGACAGTGTTCCAACCATGAATACATAGACTGCGTATACCTGTCTACTCATAATACCAAAAACACTACTCCACCATTACTTAGTGTAAAGTGGGACACTAACACCTATCCTATGAGATACATGCAACCCTAGACTAAAACTGTGTATAACCTCAAGCCAAGTGTTTTACAGTGTCTGTCCTATATCCACGTGACTGTGAGTATCCTGTAAGATACATATAATACATCTGCCAGTCCGAGTCCTGTCTAACACTCCCTGACATTGTATAGGGTACTGTGTGTGTTATGCAGGGTGTTTTTAGTCTGACCTCTCGTCCTAAAAACACCCACAACTGAGCGGAGACCACTTTCCGGCCCTGAAGTAAAGCACCCACAAAGGAACAGAGCATAAAAACTCGGCAGTATACCTTAACACATCTATTGTCTTAGTTCAAGACACCTTACAATATAGGAACAGAGAGGCACTGGATATGGTTTAGACAGGATAACAGAGTTGACTTCCCAATACAAACATACACACATACATCAAGGGCATAGCATGGTGATATTCAGACACACACAGATTGTGAGTCACTAATACACAACACCAATATTACAGTTTGGGCATAATTGTCATTTAATATTCTGGACCACATGCACTAAGGGTGGAGAGGACAAAGGGTCAGGTTGGTGAATGTTACTATAAACTTGTCAGGGTGCGAGTCACGACACTCGGGATTGTCACTTGGCCACAGCAACACTATTTCACTGGTTTCTGTCTATTCTCGGCATCCTGCTAGTATAGACCCAATGTTTCTGATCGTTTTTATGCCCGTACTTATTAATCCTTATTTCTGCCTGGACATTCATGTAACTGTGTGTCACATATATTATTACTGTCTTCACTGTTTCACTGTCACTGTTCACTACCGTCTGTGTGGTTAAGACATAAGAGAGACATTGAGGTCACCACTATACCCTTGGTTCCTGGGCTAACAGAGGTGGTGCCTGGGCGTGGGAGGGGGCCCTACTGGGGAGCCCTCCCACAGGAGGCAATGAACCACCCATAGGGACATTGTCGCCCGGGTCTTCTGCATCAGGGGGGTACAGGGAGGCTCTCCCATCTGGGGGCCTCGACCTGATAGGTGGCCCTCGTGCTGGGGCCTCATCGGCGGGGTGCAGGGAGGCCCTCCGGTCTGGGGGCCTCAGCCTGATAGGTGGACCTTGAGGCTGGGGCCAAACAACTCCAGGAGACGGGCCTGCCGCATCTTACTCTGGGCAGAGGGCCATGGGGGAGTGGGGTCCAAGCGGCCCTGCTCTGGGGGCTGCTGATCGGACTGGGGAGCCCGGGTGCTGCAGTTGCCTACAGGGTGGGGTGCCTTCAGGAGTAGACTGCGGCACCTCCTCTGGGCGTCCATCAGGGGCCAGGACAGTCCAGGGGTAGGCTGCAGGACCGGGACAGGACCACGCCACCACTCTTGGAACGGCAGCACCTCCGGGGAACCATACCTGGAGGGAGAGAGAAAAGGGCGTCCCACGCAGCCGAGAGGTGGAGGGCCGGCCACGCACGGGACCTTCTCCTCCGGGAGAACCCCAGGAATCACGGATGAAGGGCGTACAGTGGCCACTCCTTCCCCCACACGTACAGTGGTCGTTGTGGTGGTTCCGCAATTCCTAAGGGCAGCAGCTGAAGGGCGTACAGTGGCCGTTCCTTCCCCCACATGTACAGTGGCCATTGTGGAGGCGATGCTCCCGAAGGAGGAAGAGGCAGATGAGGGGCCGCTCCCTCCTTGGCACGTACAGTGGCCGTTACCGTGGCTCTGCCTGCCCAGCAGAAAGTAACTGAAGGGCGTACAGTGGCCACTCCTTCCCCGGCACGTACAGTGGCCTTTACTGTGGTGTTACTCCCGTAGGAGGAGGAAGAAGTGGATGAGGGGCGTACAGTGGCCGCTCCCTCCCCGACACGTACAGTGGCTGTTATTGCGGCTCCACTTCTCCTTCCTTTGCCAGTCGAAGTGCGCTCAATAGCTAACACTCCGAGGCCGTCTCCAGATGTGGCTGTAGCTGAAGGGCATACAGTGGCCGCTCCTTCCCCCACACGTACAGTGGCCATTGTGGCGGCGCTACAGGGGGAAACAACTGAGGGGCGTACAGTGGCTGCTCCCTCCCTGGCATGTACAGTGGCCGTTACCGCAGTGTTGTTTGGGACTGAATCTGAAGCAGTCTCACCCCGAACCTGGTGAAGGCTGCTCCCCCCGCAGAGTCGTCTCTTCCTCCTGTGTGGTTGCTGTCGGGCCGGTTGGGCGGAAGAGGGACTTAAGGTATGGGAGCCCCGGCGCCCTTCTCGCTCTGGGTCAGTCTCAACGTGACCTGGCCTGCCGTGGTGTCCTCCTGGGGTGGTGATGGGGCTGCGGCTCAGCGGTGGGGTGGGGGGTGGTGGGGTGGTCGGTCTGGCGGCGGTGGAGGTGTGTATTTTAGTGTGTCTTGTCTGTATTGTAAGGAAGGATATCGTAATATACTTATAAGGTAGTTGCCCCGAGTTTTAATGCCCTGTTCCTCTTGCGATGTATCCTAACTCCAGTCCAGATAAAGATCCCGGCTATATCATAGGTGTTCTCAGGATGGGAAGCCGACCTAAAAACACCTGGCATAACACTGGTGGCCAATGGTGGTTCTTGACCCGGGCAGAATACAGAAAGGAGTAAAACTGGGACAACAGCAAAATGGCAACAAAACCGCACATACATTTACCTAAATTCAACCAGGAGCAATACAACATCCACACGTCCAGTACCTATCCATAGACAAACCGCTGCTAGACATCGGATTTGAGGATGATAGGCAAAAAATAGCAGTCACCCTACCACTCCTAGGCAAAGTAGCAGCCAGCATCACACCCAAATCGTCCCTGAACTGACATGGCCAAATTTCACCAAAATAGTAGTAGAAGCCATCACACTTTCTCTGGGTAGAGTGGTGGCACTATCTCAACTAGATGGTTTAACTTACGATGGGAACCTGGATGACACTCTTATCCAGGCCAGGCGACTCGTCGTTGTTGCATACCCGGATACGGGCGTACTAACCCAGGAACAACATACATTCAATACATTGCTCAGAGTTCTCCCCAGTATGGTCAAGGAGCACTTTACCATACACGACCCCAAGGGAGATCTAGACACGGACATCCAGCTGATACGACGACTCCTAACCTTCCGCTCCACCCCTCACCAAATCAGTGTGGTTAGCAAATTCCCCATGAACAAATCGGCACCATACAACAAGCTATGACCACTGCCAACCCACACCAGCCCTATACCAACATCCAACTTGCCCAGGGCACATCCCACCGACAAACGTCCTAGCCACAAGGAGAACCAAAATCTAATCTCAATCAACCCCTGGGAATTCTCCACGTTCAGCCACTGATGTCCACTCCACGACACCCGCGAACAACTTAAAGCTGTACGGGGCAGGCTAACCACCCCCGGCTGATGCAAAGTATCATCCCTAGAAAACAAGGGCACTGAGGATGAAAACGCATCAGCCGGAGACACCGACCCCAGGGAAGCAGAGCCTCAGGAGGACGAGATCCCGCAACTGCTGGATTTTTAGGCCCGCCCCTGCACCTCCCCACGGTGGCGGGGGCCGCCTTTCAGAAATATCGCCCCCCAGTCTACAATAAGATTAGGCTGAACGGGGTAAAAGCGAGGCTTCTGGTCAACACAAGAGTGGCCAGGTCCTGCCTTTACAGCCATTTCTACTCCCGCCATAAGTTGGCTTTTGGCCTGCTTTTCCCTACGTCAACCCATCTCATAGTCGCAGGGTACGGCCCCCTACCCATCCGTGGGGAAACCTGGACCCTAAGCACCGGCACCCACCAGCAAGTTTCTACACAACACAATTTCATCGTCTTCAACTCCACTTGTCGTACCTACGATGGATATCTGGGACTGGACCTCCTACAGAAATTACAAGCAATTATCAACTGCCACAAGTAGTGGCTCCAGTTTCAGAAACCCCCAATTTCCCCACTCCCAATCCCCCACAACCCCTGTGCACCTGTAAACCCTCCCTTTTCCCCTCCACATCACCTCCCTGACCACCACCCCTTCCTCAGCCCTTTCATCAGCCTCCCCGACCCACTCCTCTTTCCCTGCCATCACTGGCTTCACTATAACGATCCCCCCTCATCATGAAGCTTGGATAAAATTGAACCAGCCTACAGGCGCTTCTGTCCTATTCTCCCCCGACCTGCCACCTGGGACCCTTTCGGTCTGCCTCCTATCCCTTACCTTCCTCCCCCCACCTGGCAGCAGTCAAGATAGCTAACATCGCTACAACCCCCAGCACGCTACCCAAGGGGCTTGTGGTAGAAGAAATGGAAGAAGAGGAGCGATGCACCTCCACCCCCCCCTCTTCCCCAGTCCCCTTACCCCCCATACCTGAGCATCTCTCACCCCACCAGGCAGACACTCTCTGCCACCTACTCCTGGACTTTCAGGACCATTTTGCATCAGGACCCTCTGACATTGGCCACACCACCTACCTGATGCACAAGATACACACCACAGGACCACCCATCCATCAACCATCCCGACAGAAAAAAACGAAACAACGAGCTGAGGAAGACCGGCAAGTCCAGGAAATACTAGATGCTGGTGTTGTTTCATCTTCCACCAGCCCCTGGTCCTCCCCCATCGTCCTCTTCAAGCAAAAAGACAGTATCATGCGATTCTGCGTGGATTACCGCCGTTTAAATGACGTGACCATCAAGGATGCCACCTCTCTTCCCAGGATAGACGAGTCCCTTGACTCCCTGTATGGTGCCTCTTGGTTCTCGACCCTGGATCTCCAGTCGGGATATTGGCAGGTCCCTGTACACCCTGAGGATAGAGGGAAGACCGCATTTTCCACAAGCAGTGGAAAACACTATGAATTCAACGTCCTGCCATTCGAGCTCTGCAATGCCCCTGCCACCTTCTCCCGATTGATGGAGTCCCTCCTGAGTGGCCTTACCTGGGAAATCTGTCTGGCATACCTGGACGATGTCATCATTTTCAGCAAGACATGGGCCGATCACTTCCAGCTCCTCAGAAAAGTTTTTCAACGCATTCACCAGGCCGGCCTCAAGCTCAAGCCCTCCAAGTGTGTCCTGTCTGCACGAACTGTTGCTTTTCTGGGGCATATCATCTCAAAAAATGGAATATCACCCGTTCCGGCCGCATTTCACTCCTTCCAGCCAGATACACCAACCCTACTCCCCCCACCTCACCTCCACCACTAGATCCAGCCACTCCCAGCCCCCTTACCCACAGTACGACCCCCATCACCCTCATGCTACCTCAGGCCCAATTGAAACATCCACCTGCCCTTATCCCTGGGGAAAACACCTGCATCTACCCACGGCATAAAACCACCACCACCTCACCAGTCGCCAGCATTCAGTTGGGGCCCTCAGAGCAGCAACCATCTCCTGCCATCAGGATACAATGTGCCACCTGGGTACTGACCTACAGCAGGAAGCTGTGCATCCATGGGCCCCATCACCTCCTCCAGCTCCTCCGCACGGCCTCCCAAGCATCCACTCTCTACATCAGCTACACCCTTAACCATGACAAAAACCTGGCAACCACGCAATGGACCACCCTCCTCCAGCACCTGACTCCAGCCCACAACACTGACACCACCAAGACCTACTACTTCCAGCCACGGGGACATGACTTTTCCCACCAAGACAGTGGTGAAGTACCAGCTGTGGCAACTGAGGACACCACAACACCCCCAGGAGGCGACTACGGAGGGGTTTGTAGGGTGCGCGCCCAGTCTGCGCAATATGGGCATATGTACTATATGGCCGCATGCCCCTATTCCACAGAGCATGCCTGGTGCAAACATCTCTGTCAGGGTGCATTACCCTGCGGCTGAGCAAGCCCTCGCCAGGATTAAGGTGGAGTTGAAAACCCAGCTACTGGCAGCACTCCAGTGATGGCCTGTGGTCACACATATAAAGAGACAGCCTGTAGCCGGTCAAATACAGCGATGGCCTGTAACCACACCTATAAAGTGATGGCCTGTAGCCACACTATAACACGACGGCCTGTAGCTGCTCCAAGTGCTGCCCATCCCCACTGCAGAAACAGTGACGGCCTGCAGCCGCATTTGGGGAGAAAATGGTACGCCTCCCTCCCCTTCTGCAGTAGCCTCAAGGAGCACGACATCAGTGATGGCCGGCAGCCACACCAGTAGCAAGGAGACAGCCTGTAGCTGCTCCTTGTCTACACGTCGCTCCTCGTACGGGACACCGGCGGCGGCCAGTAGCCATGCCCGTGGACAGGTGATGGCCAGTAGTCGCACTTCGTCCATGGTCCCGTCAGGAAATTGGGCCCAGGTGATGGCTGGTGGCCGCACTGACAGGAAAGGGATGGACTGTAGCCGCCCTTCTCCTGTTGCCCACAGGACCTCGGATATGGCCTGTAGCCACACCAGGGAGAGACAGCTTAAAAGTCTGTCATCCCCTGTGACTTCGCAACCTGAGGGTGGCCCTTGCTCAACCCGCCCCTCCTGTGGCAAAGTGTGTCACACCTCTACCTCTCCAACCCGAGGCAGCCCCTCAGAAGGAGAACCTCAGTCTAGAGGACTGGTGGAGTGGCCCTGTGTTATCCCCAGGGGGTATACGCCCTCCAGGCAGCGCCAGAGAGAGAGCAGACCCTGACGGACTCCAGCCAAAGGCGATGCTGCAGTCCGACCCTGACAGTGGCGAAACATAAGGGAGACCGCAGCCAACGGACCCTCGACAGTGCCCCCAGTACCCCAGGGCATGACCCTCCCAGCCCAGGTGATGGCGACGCCCTTCCCCAACCCAGCGCAGACAGGAGCACCTACAGGAGCTGTTTGGCCCCAGCCCAATTGGTCAGACTCCCGTGCCCAGCCTCACCAGTGTGGGGCCCTTTATTACACCCGACCCCAGTCTATGACGGGTGACAACACCCCTGTGGGTAGTCCCGTGGCCTCTGGCACCGAAGACACCAGAGGGGACCCCACCAACACCCGACCGACACCTGCGAGTCCCTGGGGGACTGCTGCCCAGCCCGAGCCCTCAACGATCCCGTACCAAAGTGTGACTGTGCTATAAAAACTGAACACAGAGCTCTCATAGTGAATAGTGGAAATAGTGAGTGACAAAGACAGTGTTCCAACCATAAATACATAGACTGCGTATACCTGTCTATTCATAATACCAGAAACGCTACTCCACCATTACTTAGTGTAAAATGGGAACTAACACCTATCCTGTGATATCCTCATGACCGTGAGTATCCTGCGAGATACATACGTATAATACACCTGCCAGTCCGAGTCCTGTCTAACACTCCCTAACATTGTATAGAGTACTGTGTGTCTTGTCTGAATTGTAAGGAAGGATATTGTAATACACATGTAAGGTAGTTGCCCCGAGTTTTTATGCCCTGTTCCTCTTGTGGTGTATCCAAGCTCCGGTCCAGATAAAGATCGCGACTATATCATAGGTGTCCCAGGACGAAAAGTCGACCTAAAAACACCTAGCATAACACATCCCATGGACATCAAATAGTCCAGACCAAAAAGCCAAGGATCCTCCATGTCGGCCACACAGACTGGAAGCATAGCCTCTTGCCATGTTACTTGAATCTAGATATCCAAGGGTCTCCTCAGTTCTGCACAGTGCCCAGTTGCACTACACAGTTATTCTGATGACTCAGGCAGGTACTGGTGATGTAACACATCAAACCTCAAAAAAAGTGTTCTCTGAAGCTAAATCAATCACCAGGGAACACCTCTTGCTACCTGTTCCTCTATTCTTCCATCTACTCACACACTGCCAATCACAGCTCTCTTGCATTTTCTCGGTGGTGGGGCTACTTGGGAAAAGCCGCCTGGTGGTTGCCTTTTTACACCAGCCTTTACTAGTTTTTCTGCTTCTTTCTTGTCTTCTGCAACCGTCTTGTCCTCCTTTTTCTTCTTTGGACACTCAGAACCGAAGTGTTCCACCTCCCCAAGCGTCCAACACCCTTTTGTTACAATCGTAGATTTCCCTGCACTGCTCTGTTCTTGCTCCTTCTTCCATTTGCAACAAATCTCCTTGTGTTCTGGCTTTCCACAGAACCAGCAGCCTCCTCCGGTCTTCTCCTGTTCCCTCTTCCACTTGTAGCAGTCCTCTTTCCTGAGTTCTGGCTTTTCATAGTACCAGCAACTTCCATCAGATTTTTCAGTTTCATATACCTGACCTTTTCTTGTCTCAAATCCTGCACTATGACCTGCCTGAAAAGTGGACGTACTGGACCTGATGTAGGACTCGAATTCCAGAGCCCTGGCTAGTGCTTCTTCCATGCTTCTGGGTTATCCCTGATTCACTTGCACTTTCAACTCTGTGCTATCAAGAGCATCGATGAACTGGTCCTCAGAAGAATAGCCAACAAGTTAAGTGCTGCTCCAGGGTACACCTTGTGTGCCATACGTTCAGGGTCATGAGCAAGCCGCTGGAGGGATTTAACTCGAGCCTGTACACGGGTCCGGAATCTTACCCTGTAAACCTCAGCCTGGTACATGGTCCCGTATCTGCACTCCGGTACTTCTGTTAAGGACTGATAACTGTTCCTCTCCTCCACTGACATCTGGCCCAGAATCTCCATTGTGGCACTCTTGAGGCTAATCACAAGCTGCAATGCCCTCTGCCTATCATCCCAACCATTTTGTTCTGCAAGTAACTCAAACTGCACACGATAAACTTTCCAAGATACTCTACCATCAAATTCCTGAGGTTTCCTTATAATTGGACCCCCATCATAGCCATGCACCTCACTGGTTTGAGGCCTAAAAACTGGGGCAGCATAAATAAGTTCAGGACTTAAATCTCCTTCAGTCTGTTTATTCAGCCCTGTATTGCTACCTTAGATGCTTAGGATCTGTCAAGATTCACTATACACTGTCCATTTTACCCAGATGCTTTCTGCACGCTGGCATGGGGCTCAGCAGTGCAGTATTTCTCTACAGCCTAAATTCTCTCACTAATTATCTTCACATGGTCAACTACATGCATCAGTTGGTCATCTACTGTACATGCTGTCTGCACTCCATCACTATTTTCTCACTAATCTTCAACTGGTCGTCTACATGCTGTTTGCATTCCATCATATTATTGCTTACCTCATACTTCTGCTGCCATAGTTCAGTGTATACTTCCTCCATCAACTGTTGTTATTCTTCCTTCATTTCCCCCATGAAAGCGTCTAGCTGTTGTTACGTCCTCAGTTGTGACTCCCTCTGTTGCTCCTGTAATGCCTCTTGAAGTTGTTCATACTGCTCTTTCTGTTCTTCACTTTGTGCTTGTAGTTATTCACTTAGTGCTTGTAGTTACTCACTTAGTGCTTGTAGTTGTTCATTTTGTGCCTGTAGTTGTTCATTTTGTGCTTGTAATAGTTCTTTAGAGTTCTTTCTTTCCTTCATTCTGTGCCTGTAGTAGCTTCATGATTGCAGCCAGGGACGTCTCCTCCTCCTGCCCAGCTCGGCTTCTTGTCTGAGCACCTTCTTGCTCCACGTCGAAGATTAGACTCACTGCAGCACTTTAATGATCCCACTCCTGATACCATTGTTACGTCCTCGTCCCACACTGCCACAGGCTCAGACAACAGTAGTTCAGTATAGGAAGGACGTTGCCCAGTGAGTCATTCTTCCTAGGATTAGCCCAAGATCGAGAAAAAACCAGGTCAACGCATACGCACATTTCCGTTAGATCAAGCGGAGGATTTTTCTCTATCTCGCTCTCTCTGGTTTTCTGTTTATAATTCAGCGGGAACTATACTATTTGTGATGGAGGATTCATGTGTGTGTGTGTGTGTGTGTGTGTGTGTGTGTGTGTGTGTATATACATATACAGTATATATATATATATATATATATATATATATATATATATATATATATATAATAGCCTAACCCCATCTCCCAATCTCCTTGATTATCTTCCTTTGTTCTTTTCAGTTACTAAGTAAGCATAAGAAATTACACTTTACTCGATTTGCCATACCCTGATTTGACGGATTTCTGATTTGCCTGTCACTTGGAGAGAGAAAAAGAGGCTGTATGACTCCTCCACTGAAGGACCATAAAGATGTGTATGTCTCTTTAATCATCCTCCTTCTCACCCTCTTGGCCACCCTCCGTGAAGGGAGAAGGGACGCATGTTTGATAGTTCTCAGCATAGTTATCCAATTTTTCAAATAATTCTTTCACTCACACACACACACACAAGGTAGGGAAGGAGGGATGGGAGGTAAGAAGGTATGAGAGAGAGAGAGAGTTGATGATTCTACACACACACACACACACACACACACACACACACACACACACACAAGGGGGATGCAAGTACATTAGGGCAAAAGTTGGGGGAGCCTTGTGTCTGTTGGGGGGGGGGCATTTGCAGTTGTCGGACCGGCCTTCCCCCCATTTAATACTTATACACTTATCTTCCCTACTCAAATTTGTATTACAATGGGAAATTACCTGTAGAATCTCATTTTTTGATGGGGGGGGTAGAATGACATAGTTTTTTTTTTTAATCCTCTGGCATTTCCAAGATATTGTCTTTTGACACACACACACACACACACACACACATATGGTTATCATCGTCTATTCATATTTTAGTAAGGCAAAATTAGGTAGGCTATATATGGTAGGTACACTGTAATAGTAATACCATAACAAGGGCATAGGCTAGCCAGGAAAATGAATGGGGGGGGGGTGCAAGAAGTATACCCGCGGCGGAGGACGCACTGTCAGCCAGACCATACGGTTTCCTATGACTAACTGATACGTTGCTTGCCTCCGCGCCTTTTATACGTCCTCCGCTACCCGTCACCTGCGCACAACAAGCCAAAATTTTTCATTCATTCATTGCCAGACGCCATGTATCCCAGACGGGGTGGCCAAGGGCTTAGAGTTAATTGTTTTACAGGGAGGGGCACTAATCCTCCACCAACCCCACTTGACACGTAGGGAAGCCAAAATGAGTCGAGAAATGCGTTGACCTGGTGTTTTTTCGATCTTGGATTAGCCTTTCAGCGTACAACAGAGGTCAGCTAGGGCGTTGTCTGTAAACACAAGCTTCTCGCGAACGTTGCCTTTATTTTCCAAATAATTACACTTAATGCTTGCCAGCTACACTTCACTGTTTTCACAAGTGCTGGAGCTATACAGTCTTCAATAACAGCACTAACACTGAACTGACACTGAACTAAGCTCAAACCGAACTGAAAACTCCTATATTGTCGCTTTCCCATCCTTATAGTAAGCTTTATACTGTACTAGAATGATCTACTGTACATTTTCGAAGAAGCAGCAGCTATCAACTCGGAGACATCCAATATTTCCAGAGTTTTCTTACACTGTGAAACATTTTAAACTATTTAGCATACAAACTGAGGTAAAATAACATAATTTAACAAGCAGTCATTTAAATAAAACATTATAGAGAAAAGGAACACAAAAATTAATGTACAGCTTAAAAATACCTCCGCTCACAAATAGCGAGCTAACTGGCAACTCTGATTCATAAACAAACTACGAGAATAACTGAGAACCTTCCAGTACTACCTAACTAGCAAATCCCTCTTCTAAACAGTACAAATAGTTGATTCCTTAATTCCAGATTGTAATCACCAACTTCAAGCTTTAAGGTAAAACTTCTTTCGTCTTCTAGCTAATGAAAACGAAAATAAAGGCCAAAAAAGAAAATAAGTTAAGCTGACAAAATTCCTTCAGGTATATAACTACGATGCAGCTGTCCTTTCAGAGGTGGTAAGAACATAAATTGATATGGTTGATTGAGGTAAGAAGATAAAGAAAATTTGTACAAGATGAAGAAACAAGTGCATGGACTTAAGTGATAGTAATGTTTACCGTGTCAACCCAACTTAAGTCAGAAAATATCTCCTAGGCAGAGTTAACAAAAATGCTGAGAGAGAACTTGGGTTTTACTACACTGATATGATATATCAAAAATAATATTATTCACCCAAGAATACGTGATGATACTTAGTATAATGGGAACGACTCCTATTTTTAGTAGCCTACAGTTGTGAGATATATGCAGTGATTTTCTGGTACTGTTAACTACCCTGCAGGTTAAGAAATTGAATCTGTTACTTTGGATCATCGAATTTTAATGAGATTAATGAGAAGCCACCAAACCCGTACTACTGTTCACTTGGCCCTATAATTGTAGTACAATAGCTGTGAGAATTTCCATTTCATTAATGTATGTCTTTACCATCTTCTTTTTAAAGACAGTATATGAGTAATTCCTGCAAAAAAAAGAAAAAAAGAAAAAAAGAATGAAGCACTTCTTGCCGGGTCTTTCATTTAATGTAAGTTTACTTATTTATTGTGTAAAGTTGTTGGGTTGTTATTGTTGAGATGCGGTATTTGACAGTTAGGTAATGCTGGAGTATTCCCAACGATCCTCGAATTTTTATGCTACGTGTCATGAGTTGCCAGTTTGCCTGCTATTTGTGGGTGGAGGTATTTTGTCAGTTACGCATTAAATTTTGTGCTCTTTCTCTCTACAGTGTTTTATTTACATTATTGTTTGTTAAATTATGTAATTTTATCTCAGTTTGAATGCTAATAAATTTAGAGTGATATGTAGTGTAAAAAAAAAAAAAAGTATATTTTGGATGTCTCTGATTTGACAACTGAAGGTGCTAGAGTATACTAGAAGCTTCGAGAGTAATGTAAGGCTATATAAAATGGGGAAGAGACTAGAGTAGTTCAGTCAGTTTTCAGTTCAGTTTGAGTTTAGTTAAGTGTCAGTTCAGCATCAATGCAGTGATGATTGTACAACTCCGGTACTTGTGAAAACAGTGAAGTGCAGTTGACAAGCATTAAGTGTAATAATCTGGAAAATAAAGACACTGAACTTAAGAAGCCAGTGTACAGTATATTTACAATGCCTGTGCTGCTCTGTGTTGTTGTACACTGAAAGGCTGCCTCTAAGAAGGACAACTTACTGGGCAGCATCCTTCCTAAACTGTACCACTTCTGTTGGAGGCTGTGGCAGCGTGGGACGAGGATATAACAGTGGTGTCAGGAGTGGGATCATAAAGTGCTGCAGTGAGTCTAACCTTCGACATGGAGGCAGAAAGTGTACAGATACAAGGCCAAGCAAGGCAAGAGAAGGAATCATTGGCTTCAATTATGAAGCTATTGGAAGTGCAAAGTGTACACTTACAAGCACAAAGTGTACAACCACAGGCACAGAATGAAGGACTACAGGCACAGAATGAAGGACCGAAAGAACTCAAAGAACGATTACAGACACAGAATGAAGGACCGAAAGAACTCAAAGGACAATTACAGGCACAGATTGAAGGACAAAGAACTCAAAGAACAATTACAGGCACAAAAAGGAGAGGTCAAAGAAAAATAGGAAGCGCAGAGTGAACAGCTAGAGGCACAAAGTGACGAATAGAAAGAACGATATGAACAGATTCAATAGGCATTACAGGAGCAACAGAGGGAAATACAGCTGAGGATGCAAGGACAGCTACCAGCTAGATGTTTTAAGGAGGAAATGAAGGAAGAGCAACAGCAGTTGAAAGATGAAGTATACGCTGAGCTATGGCGACTGAAGTATGAGGTAAGCAATAATGTGACGGAATGCAAACAGCATGTAGACAACTAGTTGAAGACAATTAGTGAGGGAATTGTGATGGAGTGCAGACAGCATGTAGAAAACCAGATGAAGCATGAAGTCGACCATGTGAAGATAATTAGTGAGAAAATTGAGGCTGTAGAGAAATATTGCATCAGCATTGCTTACTTGATTTTTCTTTCTTAATCTCATAACCCTATGTGCCCCCATGCTTGATGATTTCCCTCCTGCCCAGAAACTAAACCTTCCTTGTCTTCCTGCCTATCAGCCTAAGACTATCATATACAGTACCTAAATTTCCTCCTGCATGCTATCCGTATTTAATCCTTGTCCGTCAGCTTTAGTGCAATAGCATCTCATTACGACCCTCATGGTCACGCCTCATTCCCGCACTTTCATATCTATTTTTCTTCTATAGTACTTATCAGCTTAGTCTACCAGAATATTCTGCCTTCAAATTAAAACTGCCTTCTTTTATTCCTTCCTCCCACACAAACTATAGCCTACCATCTTTTCCTTCTACTTGCTGACTAACCTGTTTACTACCCTTACTTATTCAGTCCACTAAAATATTTAATGAAGATTTCCTCAGAGAGCAGGGAACGTTGCCATGGGTAAGGAGTTTTGCTGCATAGGGAGCTAGCCTGCCTAATATCACCTAAACTGTTAGCCTGCCTAATGTCACCTAAATTGCTAGCCTGCCAAATGTCACTTAAATATCCAGACTGCCTAATGTCACTTACATTGCTAGCCCGCTTAATGTCACTTACACTACTAGCCTGCCTAATGTCACTTACGTTGCTAGTCCGCCTAATATCACCTAAACTGTTAGCCTACTTAATATCACCTATATTGCTAGCCTGCCTAATGTCATATACAGTGCTAGCCTGCCCAATGTCACCTAAATTGCTAGCCTGCCTAATGTCACCTAAATTGCTAGCCAGTCTAATGTCACATAAATTGCCAGCCTGCCTGATATCACCTAAATTACTAGTCTACCTTCCCGTGGAATTAGAAGCATCTGAAGTTTTATTTAGTGCCATTACACTGACACCAACACTCCTGACACCACCGCCCTCACGCCGCCTCGCACACCATCACTCACCACAGCAGATTCCTAAGACTATAAACAAAGGTAAAAACAGGTAAGGTATCCCAAGTAAACGATCGTATACCCTTGCACTGATTATTCCTCCCCTGGCTTACTTATTGCAATATTATGTTTTTTCGCCCCGAGATTGTAGTTTCTTTAAGATCTCAGTGGTACCGTCATCATCATCATCATCATTCCTCCTCTTTTTCTCACCAACAAATGGGATGAGGTAGAGGGGAAACGAGGAAGGGCATGTCCAGTGAAATAGGCAACACATGCATCCAAGCTCCGGGGATCCTGACTCTACCTTACGAACACACCTTTCCACACCTATCAGAGTCAGTTCGATGACAGCAGCTTAAAAAACGATGTCAGAACCTATCGCATTGGCACCGTAGACCACAGGAAAAATTGGCACAAATAGTCCTTATTTATGGGATATTCGTTGGTGATTAAGCACTGAACGGCACCAAGAAATGAGAGAATAACGAGCATCCTGAGTTTTCCTTATGTAATGTTATAAGAATATCTTTCGTGAATATGCTATAGTTTCTTGAGTTCATATTTCTTCCTGTGGCCAACTGTACCATACCGAGAAGGTGCCATCCTTGCTGTAAATTAAGTGCAGTCAATTGGAAGGTGCCGCTATGATTCTAAAGTGAGGGAAGGAGGGAGGAGGGTTTCTGCTTTCACCCCCTCTCCTGTACCCTTTGACCGTCATTCCTTATTCATTATTTTAGTTAATTTGTTTAATATCTTCCATTTACTCTTGCCTGTCACTTTGAACTAGAATCATTTTATTCCCATCTATTCGCTAGTTTAACCCCCACCAGTCAGATGATGTACTGTACTGTATATATATTATTACCGAATGGTCTTGTTACCTCAGTACGATTTTATTTTACTCTGGGGAAAACTCTCAAGTGAAGGGGTTATAACAGATCTAAAGTAAAATCTTTAAATGCGAAAGATGCCCCAGAGCTAAATATAATAATGTGGTAGCAAGAATAAAACGAAAAAGGCATCATCGGGCTGAATGAGTTGCCCTAACTTTTCTCCACCTTTTTACTTGCCCACCAGTCTCCCTGCTATTCAAGTCTTCGTTCTTACCTTCCTACCTACTTGTCGCCCTATTCCTCCTTTCTGCAAAACATTCTAGCATATAATCTCACCCTTTTCTCTGCCAGTCTAGGCTAATGTTTCTCTCAAGCAAGCCAGCATATTCTACCTTAACAACAGGGCACAAGATGAACACACTGCCTACCGAATTATCGTGGATCCATTAGGTTTGTATATGAAGAAAAAGACCAGGTAAAGCACAAATGATAGAGAAGCAGTAATAAGTTTACCTTGTCCTTAGCTTGAAATAACTTAACAGAGATTATGGGAACCAGAGAAACATGATCAAATGCTACTGTAGAACAACAACCGGTTCCGGATAATTTGCATTAAAACATGAACATATAAAGTGCCCTTTGATACTGCTCGTAATGACCTGTCAGAATGATGGTAGCTATAATTATACTAATTACAGTGTTCTGTGGGAATATACTCGTAATTTCATGATCACTATAGTCAACATCCTAACCATACGTCCTACTAATAAAAGGGCGAGGCTGGATTCAGAAACAGGATGAGAAACGTACAAAACAAGGGGAATTATAAACAGCGGCTAGTGAATCATGCGTATGCACTTTCAAATTTTTTTGCCCCAATCCACATTCATGCGGCGTCCACACTACATGTGCTTCGTATGATCAAGTCGCTTGTGCAATACATGTAAAGTGAACACCATTCTGTTGATGGCCAAACTGAGTATGGTCGCAGTCCTTGCCTTACGCATCTTCATATATTTTAAACAAAGAGTAATTGATGCATCTGTTAAAATCGTTCGCCATGTTTTTAACTTCCTGAATGTTTATAACTTTCTAAAACTTACTTCCTTTTCCAGAGAGAGAGAGAGAGAGAGAGAGAGAGAGAGAGAGAGAGAGAGAGAGAGAGAGAGGGAGGGAGAGAGATTATAACTGTGGGGAAAATGTAAAGAACGTGGCTACAGAACTTAATTTCCTGTAAAATTATCTATCTATCTATCTATATAATCAGACAGTTCCGTACTTTTCAGTTACGTCTTTTTGGTGGAGGAGAATCGTGCAGAATGAGAGGGACATAATATCAAATTCCATATATATTTCACTACAAATCAACAAACATAATCATCTAGCTATGGCGAGAGGGAGGGAGAAGGGGGGGAGGGGTGGAGTACCCTAAGGTGGGCTGGTACATGGGATACTGAGGATAGGTGGGGTGGGGAAGGTAGCTGGGTAAGGTGGGTTTGTAGGTGGGAGTAAGGGTGTATGGGAGTGTGGGTTTGTAGTGAGTAAATGGCTTGTACGTGGTAGGAGACTTCTGTAGAGGCGTGAAGGATGGTTCCGGTTTGTAGGAGGGTTCAAGTCCGTAGGAGGATTCAAGTTCGTAGGATGGTTCAGGCTTATAGGATGAAGGAGGCTTTTGGGACGATCCATATTTATATGTTGGTTCAGGCTTATACGATTCTTCGGGCTTTACTTGGGACTTGTAGCCCAGAGGAGTCTTGTAGGGAAGGTCAAGTTGGTGCATGATATCTGGCATGTAGATTGATGTAGATTTGTAGCTTGGTTCAGGTTTGAAGGACTGCGGAGGCTTGTAGGATGGTTCGGATACATGTATCATTTCAGGCTTGTGCATATCAGGCATGTAGGGAAGAGCAGACTTATGTGGTGTCTCGGGCTTGTGCACCATCTCAGGCTTGTGGGATGACGCAGACTTTTGCAGTACTTCAGATTTGTAGGATGGGTCAGGCTTGTGACCCTTTTTAGGCTTGTAAGCTGTCTTAGGTTTGTGTATCTTAGGCTTGTAGGATGACTCAGGATCATGCATCATTTCAGGCTTGTAGGACGGCTCAGGCTTGTAGGCAGGTTCAAGTTCATGCATCATTTCTGGTACATAGCCCGGTATCTTTGCAACGTAACCTGGTATCTTTGCATGCTTGTAGGTTGGTATCTTTGCAGGTTTGTAGGCTGGTATTTTCTCAGTATTGTAGGCTTGTATCTTTTCAGACTTGTGGGTAAGTATCTTTGTAGGTTTGGAGGCTGGTACTTTCTCAGGTGTGTTGGCTGGCATTTTTTCAGTTTTGTAGGACGGTCTCGCCTCAGGGTCGTAGGTTGGTGTCTTTGCAGGTTCGTAGGCTGGTATTTTCTCAGATTTGTAGCCTGGTATATTTCCATGCTTATAAGGATCAGTTTCGTAAGGTTCAGGTATATATGTTATCTGGTAGTCCGGGAAGTGAGCCTCGCCCTCATAAGTCACCTCAGCCACCAAACCGTCGCCACTGTCCACGTAGGTGACCGTCTGTATTCGGCCGTCGGGGAGGTTCACCGTGTAACTGCCCTCGGTTTTGTATCCGTCGCGGGACTCAGAGTGACCAAAGTTTGCGCCGGAGTAGTCATCGGCCACATCATAACTGTACGAGTATTTGGGTCGAACCTGCAGAGTAATTAAGATTGGGACATTGTGGTTGGAAACAAGGACGTGTTTGTTAGTTTTAATCTTACTGACTACAAAGTAAGTTCTCTTTTTAAGTGGCTGTTCTTTTTCTTTTGACATTCTTCCATACTAAGATGTCCACAGAAAATTACAGAAACCTTGCCTGTTGTAGTTAAGTGCTGCCTATAAAGCGTATTTGTCAGTTCCATTCAGTTTCCACCCCCAATTATCATGAAAATGTGTTGTAAAAGAACACATCCTCTGCTTATCAAGATGAATTCATGTATCAAGGCAGTACTAATTAGATGTGACACTGAGAGGCCTGAGAGATGAACGGATAAGTTGGAGTTACGGTCTACCGTCATCTTTAATCATGGTCATTATAATAAGTATCTACAGTTTATATAAATCTACAGAAGATAATACGATCTATACTCACGGTTGGGTAGTCAAGGTAGCGAGAAGATGATGGAGGAAGAGAAGGAGGAGGAAGAGGGGAAGGAGGAGGGTGATAGGATGAAGGTGTGGGGAGGGTGTATGGTGCAGGGAGGTAGGCAGGGAGATGGTAGGCAGGGAGGGTGTAGGCAGGGTGATGAGCGACAAGGTGCCTCGGGACGGAACCGGGAGGGAATGGGTGGAGGGGAACAGAGGCTGGAGAAGGATAGGACGGAACAGTGGTGGGAGTGACAGGATGGACAGAAATAGAGTCTGGAGTAGGAGGGTGGGATGGGACAGAGCCGGAAGAGACAGACTGGACAGAAATAGAGCTTGAGGGAGGAAAATGGGATGGGACAGGGAAAGGATGGACGGAATGATGATCTGGAGGTTCGGGGTGGGATGGGATGGGGACGAAGGGGTGGTCGTCCTTCATCCCCTCAGTGTGTGTTAGCCACGTCACACCTAAGAGGAAGACGACCTAGAAGAAACGACACAGGCAATCAGCAACTCAAAACCAGAAATGCACATATCGCTGAACTTATCCACTAATGTTAAAAGAATGAATTAAAAGGGGTTAAAAGGGTAAAACAAACAACTGCAAATTCTGACAGCTGAATTTGTTAACCCTGATATGAAGATTACACTGTGAAAGACTGAAACCCTTTAAATTTTGACACATAATGGCACTAAGCACTCTTAAGCAGGGACTTCACATTCGAACTCCGAGCTGAGACCGACACACAGATCTTGCCGGCGCCTACCGCTTATACCATCAAACTTTATCAATGGCTTGGCGGCTGGTGGGACAATGGATGGTATTTTCAGTTGATAAGGAGGCTTCGTAGCATCTCTCCCGTAACGATTTATTTTGTTTACTACATTTGAATATTGTCTCGCACGTTATATATATAATTTTAATATTGGCATAAAGCCTCCTACAAGAGGATATTAAGTTGTAAAGGGCAAAATAAACCGTTGAGGAAAAGATGCTACGAAATCTCCAAAAGCATTCAGAATGCGACCCATTAATGGTGTGGGGAAAGGTTGATGCAATCACTGCCTGTGTTCTCTGGTGGCTAATCTTCCTAAACTAAGAGAGGCTTGGCAGGCTTTTCTGCCCATGCATGTCTCTTTGATACGATGTCTCTGGGATGATTGTGAGTGAGATACCGTAATTATCGAGCAAAATGAAGAGAATATTAGCAGAAATCACGACTCCGACATGCATATCAGCCCTCTGCCAAGGATTTTTGGGTAGGGTGAACTGAATAAAGATATAAAGAAAATGAAAATTACCAGACATTATGTTGATATAAATGCAGCCAATAAAGAAATGCTGTACTCCGATAACAAAACTAAATATTGAGCATCCGCTGCTTATTGAAATAGTAGAGACTAAGAAAATAATATAACACTAGAGAGGGTATTCATTGAGCACAGCCACGCCACACCCGAACTTCAGTCTTGAGCAGTAGCCTAACCTTGATCTTTGGTCAATCTGTATAATAATCAAATCCCCTCCCCGCTTCCCTCCCTACACACAAGATCAGGCACTTATAACGTCACACTCTGAAATTTGACTTTAAGCAATGACATTTGCACTTTGATCGGCCTGAACTAAAACTGAACAACTTCCAAGTCTCATACATATTGTACGTGACACTTTTGATCCTAATCAGATCAGGCAATGACGAGATACTATGATAACATAGTTATACGAATAGTGGAAATACAGATACTTACCGGTACATAGAAGACATACTGTAAACAAAACCTTCTCTGCGCTGTATCATTAGTAACATGAAAAGCAACAGGTGCACGAATCACTGAACATCCATGTCCACTCGTATACAAGTAACTTTAAAAAAGATCAAAATTGTAAGAAAATATACGCGTAAACAAATATATTCACGTGAGAAAGAAGGAAACGTATACAAATCGAATCATTAATCGCGCACTCTCATGTCTTTCAACCTTTCTCTTGCTTTTTCGTCTACCTACCTCAACTCTCATGGCGGGAACTTGTGTATCTATGTCGTCACCGGCTGTTTTTTCCGGCTTATATACCCAGCCTTCACCTTCCTCTCCCGTGCTCTTCTTCCAGCCCCGCCTCTACTGACAATGCACCCCACATCCATCTCTCCCTGTTCCCCCCCTCTCTCTTCCCGTCCATTCCTCCCGCCCCATTCCCTCCTATCACCCTGCCCCCTTCTATCCCTGTTTTCCCCTTTTTATTTCCTTCATTTTCCTCCTTTTTTCTTATACATATCTCACCCCATTTTAGCTCCATAATACTTTCCTCTCTCCACTTCCTTCCCTCACTCACTCTCCTCCTCCCCTCCCTTTTCGATATACCTCACCAATCCTTCCTCGCTTCCCTCCCTTCTGATTAGTCGGTGTTATCTCTCCCTTCCCTCTCCCTCCCCTATCGTCCCCTCCTTGACTTCTCCTCCTTTCCCTCTCCTTTCCCAATCATCCCTTCCTTAACTTCGATGTACCGTATCTCTTTGCTCGTCTGTTTCCTTTCCTGACTCCCTTCTGTCGTTGCTCCTCCCTCTTTGATATTTCCCTACCCTCTCAATTCCTTACCACCCTATCTCTCTCAATGTAACCCATTCGTTCTCACTTCCATAATACTCTCCATTCCTCTTCCCGTTCTTTTCACGTGACAACCTCCAAGTCCCCCTCTTACTTCCTTCCCGTCCCCCTCCTCCCCTTTCCATCGATGCTCTCAACTTCCTTCCATTTTCATAATGTTTCTTTCTTCCCCCGTTCCCTTCCTCCCAGATCCCCATTTCCTTTTCTGTCATTTCTTTTTCCTCCCTCTCCCCGTTCTTGTTTGATAATCTCCTCCGCTCGATACTGTCCATCTGTAGATACTCTTCTTTCCCTCCCCATGCTTCACTGACACTCTCCTCCTCCTCCTCCTCCTCCTCCTCTCTTTGTTCTCTTTTTCCTATCTTCTTAAGTTGCATTTCATTTCCCTACCTCTCGTCTCCTCTCCCTCGTCTGTTCTTATGCTACCTTTACTCCTCTTTCTCTGTCTAACCTGTTCCCTTTCCCTTTTCTCTTCTCCATCTCCCTTTCCTTGATCTTCACTTCTCTGTCTCTGTCATCTTCTCTCTTCCCTCTTTGTCCCCCTACCTTTCCTTCTTCCACTTCCCTGTTCCTTTACCATTTCCCTCTCCCCTCCCTATTCCCTTCTTCCCCTCCATCTCCCCACCCGTATCCACCTTTCTGCTCCCCTCTTCCCTTTCTTCTCTCCCCTCCGCTCCCCCTCCCTCTTCCCTCTCTTCTTTCCCCTCCGCTCCCCCTCCTTCTTCCTCCCCCTTCCTCCTCCTGCCATCTCGAGACACACCCATACTGCAATCTTCCTTTCCCTCATGCCTCTCCCATCCCTCTTCATCTTTCCTCCCCCCCCCCTTCTCTCATTTTCCTAACCTACCTTTCCAACTTCCCTACCTCCGCGTGATTGTAAAATTGCACTTCCATATTTAATTCCCTGATGACCAAGTCATCTCTCTCTCTCTCTCTCTCTCTCTCTCTCTCACTTGCCAGTTTCTTTTCTCGACCTCCTCTTTGCCTTTGCAACCGTCTTTGCTCTTCATACAACCATGCGTATCTTCATTTGATCCTTCTTTAACTCTTCACACCATCAATCAGGGGTCGTAGTTTTAATTTTATTATTATTGTCAGCAAAAGGTATTATTAAGCTCAGGAGGAACTTTTTAGAATAGTGTGGGTTAAACACAGCAAACTCTGACCCCTCCAGCACCAGAAATCTCCTCTGAATTGAATAGAATCGTCTGTATTTAGCAAAAATATAACAGTACTGTCACCGAATAGAAGGGTGTTACAATATCACAGTAATCGTAATTTCTTTCTTAACTGTCTCCTTTCCCCCTCTCTTTCGTCACTGTACGCCGGTTTCCTTTCTCTTCTGCCTGTGCGTCTCGTTTCTCCAGATCTTGTCATGCTTCTTGCCATCAAACCCACCTACAACTCTTAACAGTATCACTACCATCGTCTTGTGCATCGTATTTTCTTTATCATCATTCCTTTCCTCTCCCTCTCTCTCATCAGTTTGTGCCAGATTTCCTTTCTCTTTTGCCTCTTAGTCTCGTTATTCCTCATTAGCACGCATATTTTCATTAATAATTCTTAAGGTTTCAACACTTTCACTGTCATCTTCTTTCACTTTGTATTTCTACCATTTCCTTCCCTCCCCCCTTCTTGTTCTCACTTTTGGATTCCATATTCCTTTCTCCATTGCTTAATCGTCTTGTTATTTCTCGTATTAGCATGCCTTCCATCATACAACCCTTCATCAACCCATAACACTAGCACTTTCATTGTCTTCTCCGTCGAATTTCCTTCTCCTCTTTCCTTCCCCTACTTATTCTTATTTTTCCATGCCAATTTCCTTTCTTTTGTGCCTGTCTGTCACCTTACTCCTCATATCATACATAATTTTCCCTAATCCTGCTTCATCTCTTAACAGTATCACTGTCATCGTCTTCTGCAGTTTTTCTTTTTCTTATCTCTCTTCCTTCCCTCTGCCTCTCACTTCAATGTTTTCCATGCCAAATTCCTTTCTCTTTTGCCTCTTCGTCTCTTTACTCTTCACATTATACCTGTCTTTACCTAGCCCTTCATCAGCTCTTAAGAATATCAAAATCATCGTCTTCTGTATTATATTTTCTCTCTTCCCTCCCCTCCTCGCAATATTTTAGCTATATTGCATCACCACTTTGTTCTCAGTGTGCATCGTCTCTTTCTCAGTTTCAGGTACACAATTTTCATTTTCCTTATTTCTCTCTCTCTCTCTCTCTCTCTCTCTCTCTCTCTCTCTCTCTCTCGCCCATTTTCATTTTTTTCCCTGCTTCCTACTTATCACTGCTCTTTTAACCATTTTCACATTCTCCTCCATTCTCTCTCTCTCTCTCTCTCTCTCTCTCTCTCTCTCTCTCTCTCAAGCAAACACAGAATCAAACCGCTCCCAGTTAGGAAACGTGGGCCAGGTCAAAAGCGACACACAGGGCGCGTTCATTTAACCCCAAGGGGCAAATTGAACGTGCTATCACTGTCATCAACAAAACTCAGCACGGATTCCTTAACTGCAGCTCCTGGTGGTGGAAACAAGGGCTGATCGGCGTTCTAATGTGGTTGTGGATTATTTTATCTTTACGTAAGGTTTGTGACTGGCCGGGTATTGCAAGTGTGGGATAGGCGGGTAGCGTTGCGTACGTAGTGGGGTACGGCTACGGCTACGTAAACTTGATGGTGGGTGTTTTTTATTTTTTTCTCCTTAATGAATAACTTCAGTGGTTTCTAAGGAATGCGTTGTTTTAACATATTCACTTTAAAATATCTCTGGTTTCATCTATGCAGTGTGCGCTGATCAGTTTTTCGAGACTCATACTAAAAGTGCGGTATCGTGATAACAGTCACAGACTTGAGTATGTTGGTATAATTCATCCAATGTTGAGGGGCATAGTGCGACAGGGGTCTCTTGTTGGTCTGGTTTCATGCTCCCAAGGTTTAAATTTGGGGGCAATAGACGCGTCTTTCAGTTTATAACCGAAGCTGGCCTTGGGTTGCTATATGACCATCTTGATGCTGAGACGTAACAAGAAACTAACGGCATGACAGACTGCTTATTATAAAGAAATGTAATGGAAAGACTGTAGAAACGCACACACACACACACACACACACACACACACACACACACACACACATATATATATATATATATATATATATATATATTGCCATACTATTTAGCTACGGGAAATAGGCTGCTAAATGATGAGACTCTCCTCCAAGATAAGATGGACAAACCACATTAATTATTTTCCGTAGTGTTGGTTGTAGGAAGTCTCTCCAGTAGAGGCTGCTTCCTCTTTGTGGCAATTATAGTGCATTGAGGAGTTAATCTTTTCAGCCCAGCGATATTTGTATTTTAGTTTTGCTATCACCAGACAGCTTTATTCGCCCTGTAGGATTTTCAGACTGGAGGGGTTAAATGTAGCCTTCACTGATCCCTTAATTCGCTACTTGGACCCTCTTATAAGTTGAAAAAGAATGTCTGACAGAAACAGAGATGAAATGTGTAAGTACGTCATGGTAATGAAGGGGTTACTTCTTTCTATGTCGAGAACAGCTGACAGTGAGGCGGATGTCCTGGTAGTTCTCCTGTCACATTTTTACCATTAGAAACCACGCTACCACATTGCAATCGTCATGCAACCATATTAACACACACACACACACACACACACACACACACACACCACTCGCTGGCTCAGTGGTAAAGTACTCGCGTACCATCTGGTAGACGGGAGTTCGCGCCTCGCTCTGGTTGCGAAAAGTTTCACTGACGAAATGGGTGGTTACTGTCCCCTTTGAGCAAGGGGACGGATGTGTGCGTGTGTGAAGGTCACAGCCTTGCCCTTAGATCGGACTATATGAGCTATGAGCTCCCTTCCGGGAGGGTAAAACCTGACGATCACGACCATCAAGTGATCCTGACCGACCCGGTGAATTACTCTCCTCTCTCTCTCTCTCTCTCTCTCCGTCATACTTAATCCACATCAAAATCGTAGTAGCACATGCACATCACCATCCAGGAATCATACCACAGCAGCACCATACAGCGTAGTGAAGGCATAAACCAAAGTTTTCTTCTAAGCAATAGAAGAACAAGAAGAAAGTAAACGCGCAATGGCTCTCATATGCCTGGCGTCTTGTCATAAAGAAAAAAAAAAAAAGTCTTTCTTAGTATCTGAAATCGTTATATGACTACGTTTTGTTGTGGCTGGCTTGCACACGCGTAACTTGCGTTACTAGGGTTGTAATCAAAGTGGTTTTGATCACACCTTATCCGTAGCGATTTACTTTGTATATTACACCTCTGTATCTTTCGTATGTTACCGTTGCAAACTCTGTCGATATTTAATCGACAAAAGTAGCACACAAGAAATTATTCACGCGAAATATGCATTAAAATGCTTTGGAAGGGGTACTACGAAGCCTCTGATGCCATTAAGGCGGGCACCTCTATCGTCCTCCTGTGTTTCAACTGGGAGAATGATTGTGGTGAACCGTAGCGTGAAGACGTGAAGCAGCTGCTATATTGTGATCTCCAATTGTATGACTATTCCAAAGTATTTCGCACATACCAACACTTCCGTCAGAGATTTGCAGAGAATTTTGTTCATATAGAGAAAAAAAAAAGGGGGGGGGGGAAGTGAAATTACAGTTTATTTGTTCATAAGCCTAGATTGTATAGAAACTGCATTGACCTACCAGTATAGTTGCTCTTAATTCCTTCAGCTCGGGTTAATAATTTGTATTATATTCTTGTTACTACAAGCCGATTTTTCTCTGCTAAGGAGCGCACCCTAAAAGTGGAGGGGATAGTGACAGCTGTATCTAATCTCTCCAGTTCGAACAACCTGTTCTAGGACGAAAAAATCGGTCGCTGCGAGGGGTTTCCCTTAACGGAATAAAATGTCTGACACTTGGCAGACAGTGGCACTAAAAGTGAACCAGAAGCAATGAACGACTTAACGAGACAGTGCAACTCAGTAAATGCTAGGTGTTTCCCGTGGCTGAATACATTTGGATGAAACAGTCGTGCCTTAGTCAGAATAAAGTACTTTGGTGAGCCAGGATATAACAAAATACTTTATAAGCATTACGTTGTTTCAAAGAGCTCCAAATACTACTGGCAAACCGTTATTCTGGTGCTGGGCAGTGTGTGTGTGTGTGTGTGTGTGTGTGTGTGTGTGTGTGTGTGTGTGTGTGTGTGTGTGTGTGTGTGTGTGTGTGTGTGTGTGTGACTTGGAAATTAGTGTGTATACTTTTCATTTCCTGGTTTTCTGAGCATCTTACCTGATGGTAAGTGCAATTTTTATTTATACATTTTTTTAGATGTGTCTTGATAGCTCAGTTCCCTGCAATCTTCAGATGAAAAAATTATATGGACACTTTAACCAAGCGCGAGAGGAGAACGATGAGAAAGTATGGAAATAAAAGTGCTTGCTGGACCCTCATGTAAACGGTAGGCATTAATGTAAGCCTCATCCTCCTATTCACAGAAGAGAATCGTTTGTGTTGGAAGGATCAGTCTAGAAGAACTGAAAAAGAATTGGCGAATTAAGATCTGTCTTCGCTGAGGCCTTAGACATATACCAACGGAAGTCATCCGACCGTATAGTTCTGGCCAAGCAGTTTCTCGTTGACAGTAAGAAACGGCTTATCCAGAACGTGACTCCGCAAAATGGGAAATTCATCTTGTGATGTTACCTCTTCATGTTGACGTTAGAGAATTTTCAATTCTGCTCTAAGTGTAAATAACCATTAGAATTTTTGTCAGAAAGAAATGGAGGTAATGAGGGTAGTAGGAGGCTACTTTAGAGATGGGAAGGAAAGTGCCTTCAAATTAGACAGGGGAACTGGGGTTTACATAGAGACGTATTCTCGTTAACTTTGACGGCTACATGAGTCTTCCATAATAGAGTGTTTCTGTATGGCAAGTTAATGTTCTCCTGTATGCTGTCTCAAGCACGTCGAGTATGAAAAAGCATGAGTAACGTCTATCTGTCTATCTGCCTATCTCTCTGTCTGTCTGTTTATTCATCTATCTATCATCCAGTGACATGCAATAGTCTTCTTTTGTATTTTCTTCCATCTAACATCAAATGAATCAACTGAGATTAGTCAAGTAAAAGCCTGAGAATTCTGTCACTGGTACCACTAAGCGTCTCATGGTCGAGACAACTCGGACATTTTACTCCAGCTGAGGCCAATTAGATGAGTGAGTAATATGGACCTGAGTGTTGACACAGAAGGCAAAATGTAAGATCTTCCTATAAATTTCTTTCTGCATATGGAACGTCAAAATTCTCTGTCTCAGTTGTTAGTTATTTGTGCTAAATGTATACGTCGATACTAAAAACTGAGTAAATACCAGACGTCAGAACATTGTTGTGTAATGTGAACATTAAGCTTCTTAGAAAGAGATCCTAGAAAGCCTTCGAAAACAACGAGAACATGACCCATAAAGGACATGGCGAGGGTGAAGGAAATGGAACTAAGGTGGGTGGTGGTCTACTGAACGTAGGGGAGCGCAGCTCTAGACACGGTCCCTTTATAGTTTTGAGTTCTTAAAATAATGAATCAATATTACAATTATCATTCGTCTACTTCAAACTAGCAGAGCTTTTTTTAATTTTTTTTCGTTTGTTCCCATAGCTCAGTGTCAGAATGTCAGTACTACAGCTCTACATGCTTTCCATAGCTCTTCTCGTGACTAGCATCGTATGCAAGCGTTAATTTCTTGTTACAGCTCAGTACTGAAGGTGGATGGCATTTATAAGCCAAATTAAAGCGAATAGAGGTTAATTTCATCATCATCATCATCGTCGTCGTCATCATCATCATCATCATGTGTCATTATTATTATTATAATAATAATAATAATAATAATAATAATAATAATAATAATAATAATTATTATTATTATTATTATGGTAGGTGGTGGCGACCATTATCTACTCACTTGCTGTAGTGCTACATACTTCTTCCTTCACCTTTATCATTCCTCTTCTGTGCTTGCCCTTCTCTCTTCCTATTTCTCACATCTTTCCCGTTTCTTTTAATTACTCTCCTTTCTTTTCCTTTTACGTTAAGTGACAAGCCTAATGGTTTCCCGTACGCCAGGAAACCATTTACAACGCTGTTTGGTTGCCATATAATCAACACATACGTGTTCCATACTTGTTAACAAGTGGGTTGACGGAGGCTTAGTGCCCCTCCCCGTAAAACATCTAAGTCAAACGGCCACCCTCTTACGGGATGATGGTTTCTGGCTATAAATAAATTATTATTATTACTACTACTACTACTACTACTTTTTACTGTAACAAGATCAGAGTCTTGTTATGCAACAATCCAGACAATGTAAAGGAACACCAGATCACGACTGTCAGCATGCATAAATCCTTTTCTGGACCCAGCCAAATGGTACTAACCAACTGATTTGGGAACACTGAGGAGCAGGGTGGACTAACTGTTAGGTGTTATAAAGACGAGTACTGAACAATAATTGTAGGTGACTGAGGTGCGATACATGGCTGAGATTTACGCAGTTAGATTTTAACCGTTTTAAAATTCTGAAGGATCTGAGATAGTTTTCAGTTCTTCCTACGAGATGTCGTTTTTGATCCAATTAAAACAATCTGTGTACAATATCGAATTAAGTACTGTCGTCATAATGGAGACATTAATGAAGACGCTGGTCAATATTACACGCTATTATCAGTTTTGACCACCGCTTAGCGTGTGAGTAACTAATTCCATCATTATTCTCTTCTCTTCCCCAGCCCTCATTTCCTTTCCGTCCACTCCCACTCTTCCCGTCTCCCTCTTTACTGTTTTTTTTTTTTCTTTGCTCGTCCCTCTCCTTTCCTTATGGTCTTTCTTTTCTCCCTTCTCCCTCTATCCCTTCCCGTCCCCCTTCTATGCCCATCTTCTCTCCTGTTCTTGTCAGACTGTTTGTTTTTTCCTTCATGTCTGCGCTCTTCTGGAAAGAGAAACTAAGAGTAAAGGCAATGTTTTGTGACGTTTTTTTGCAAGCCAACAATTTACAAAATTGCTCCTTGCGTTAGGTACAGGTGAGTGGAGTTCACCTGTTCCCTATGTCATCAGGTGTATCAGAACGTAGTGTCATATTAAAAGCTTGCCTACACCTTCACACTCTCAGTTTTAACAATCTAGTCCGTAGGCTATGGGCGCTTGACAGCTTAATGTCGATGACTGATGACTATTAGAATGCTGTTTAATGGTGGAATAACCACCCGTTTAACGAGAGTGCTTAGAGAGCACATGCCATCATCAAGGCAGCACCGCTTTCCCCACCTTTTGACCTAAATCACCTCTTTTTTATGTTTTAGCTTCTCCCCATTTAAATCATTTGTTGTTGTGGTCGTCAGTCATTTCTCCAAATTCAGTGCGATTCCGTCAATAGTTTTTCCATAATGTTGTCAACAGACAGACAACAAACAAACATACCAAACCAAAGGTATAACTTCTTTGGCGGAGGTAATACCGATAATGATATTTACGGGGCAGGAGCAAAATTTGTAAGCTTGACAATACCTCATTCTGATACCTCCATTACAGACGAGTATTGCTGGCTTCCTCTCAGTTGCAAAATGTTAACTCCATTAGCCCAATGATATCTTTTGCAATTATTCTTCCCAACGCCAGACGATTTAATTCAGCTTAGGAGATATCACTTGAGATACAGGGGTCAGAGACATGTCCATCTGAGGGAAAGAAAGGCTGTGCGCTAGGGGTTTCAGTGATTTGTGGATGGCTACATCTTTTCAGGTCTGTTTATTTTTTTTTATTTTTTTTTTAGATGGTATTAAATGATTGTGCATGTCTTTACATGTGCGAGCGATGATTTGCACAACTACAAAAACACTTCAGCCATCTTGGAAATTGGAGAAAGGAGAACTGAGATCGATACACTATTAACTAATCGTCCAAATTAGATGCCAACATCGAATCTCCTCTTTCTCCGCGTCAAATTACGAGTCAACGATGCGACTGGGTAGATAAGTGAGGTGGCGGGGATGTTGCAAGTAAGTGTAAATTAGAGTGGATGGCGCGACGTGATGCTGATGCAGGCGGCTTCCGGTTCGGGTGTTTAGCTCCTAGTAACGTGTTTGGTTCATGCGTTTCTCCTTTGATAGCTATGGGAGTTTGTGTTTAGTTTGATGCTGATGAGTTTTGATACTGATATGTAATTGTTAATGTAAAATCACACCGACTTGTAGAAGATTTTATACACTGATACAAGTTGCTGTTAATAAACTCGTAAACTCACACCAGTTGAAGGAGCTTTTATACTATGATATTAGAGCTTGTTAATGTAAAATCACACACAGTTGCTTATAAAATGAAGACCTTTGGCACTAATATGTGATTTTTTTTTTTTAGTAAAGTTACACCCAGTTTTAGGAGTTGTCATACCGAGATACTGTACGTGGGTGTTAATGTAAAATCACAGAATTCATTGTTAAATGAAGTGCTTTAATACTCCTATGTGACTGATTGTAAAGTCACACGCAGTTATAGGAGGTTTTATACTGTGCTATACGTGATAGCTGCTATAAAATTACACACAGTTAGTCATAAAATGAAGAAAATTCATATTGATATGTGACCATTGAGATAAAATCACATATACATGGTTATGTATAATGAGGAGCTTTGATGCAAGTGATCCTTAAATAAAATAACCCATAGTTGATCACAGTGAAGAGTTTTGATGCTATGATGTAAATGACTGTTGATGTTTAAGCACACATAATTGTTTAGAAATAATGAAGAGCTTTGTAACTACAAAAGAAGTGATTGCTAATGCGAAATCATACAGTTGTTTCTGAATATTAAAAAGCTTTGGCACTGTGATGTGAGTGACAACGTAAAATGGCACATAGTTATCTTTAAGAAAGGTCTTTGATACTATAAATGATTGTTAATACCAATATATATATATATATATATATATATATATATATATATATATATATATATATATATATATATATATATATATATATATATATATATATATTATTACAAGTAAAGATGAACTTTAGTACTATAATATACATAAAGTAAATGTATAAACAGTGATACTTTGATATAAGTGACTGTTAGTGTCCTTAACACACTCCATATAGTTGTTTATGAATTAGCATAGGCTATATAAGCGTTCTGTGGAAATTACTCTGCAATTTCTTTATACTTCCCAACCGACTGGCTATAGTAATTCTTTACCAAAAACTCAAATCATGCTATTTATATGCAACCCACAGTTTTGCGATAATTATAATGGAATTTACATGGTAAAAGGAATTCATTACAATATATTATAGGACAGTGTTTGACATAGAACTTTTCTCATTCAAGCTTTAGCCCATGTGCCTATGTGCAGGATTGGTTCTTGAAAAAGTCAACAGCTTACAAAGCGAAATTGCACTACTAAAAGAGGACAGCCTAGATGTGGAAGAGCCTCTCTTCCTCGAGAAAAACGGCTTTTCCGGTTATCATATACAAATAACTGAACTGTGGTAAGCAAGCAGATGAAGACCTGGAATGTCAGACATGAAAACATCAATCAGGTAACCATTAAAAGAGTACGAATTACACGGTAGAAATTAAATATAAAAGCTACTTATTACTTATATCAGTATATAAGTCCTATTTGCTGCATGCATGCATGCACAGTGTTATTAGCCTGGTGCCAGCAACACCAGCTGATAATAATGTAGTGACATACGACCCAAATCGCCAAAAACATCAAGAAGCACAACATGAAACTGACAAATATATCATGACGTTACTGTGTGGCACAAGAGAAAGTACGGCAACAATAGGTAGGATGCTGACACAATAATACTTGGTACAGTATATCGGTTCAGCTCCTCCTACCGCCATTGTGATACAGAACGGCCCTTCTGATACAAAACGCAGGTATGCAGTCACATGTATCATAGGTTCCTCAACAAAAAGTAGCTGGAGGAAAAAATATTATAAAGAAGACTCTGCTGGTGTTTATCTTCAGGTAAAGGAAATAACGGAAAAGTAAGTTTCCTGCAGTTTATTTCCTTATACTCGTATGAGGCAATCAATTTGGAAAATTCGTAAAAAAAAAAAAAAAAAGGAAAAAACTACGCCACATTTATGAAACGGGTGGTATACTTAGTATAAATAGTGTTCAGGGTGTAAACGTTGTCACGAATCAATTCGCGACATTTCCTTTTTGTGAGAAGCCACGAACTATTAGTGGAAAACTCACTGTGTATCGCTCAGCTAACCGTTTCTCCCTCCATTTCGGAGTATACTTTTCAAATAATTCGTCACCGTTTTCAAAGAGTGACCGATTTAATGCACGTCACTAAGTGCTGTACTGAGCGATACTATCGTTTTTTATTGTTCGCCCCTGCTCATTCAACCGTTAGCCACGCCTTGCGTCCTGCCCATACAATGTATTTGAATTCAGTCCAGTTGTTGCTGCGACGGAGAGAGGTCCTGTGTCAGCAGTGCGAGGTCAGCTAGTACCCAAACTCCACTTCACAGTTAGTCCAGTCCTCCCACCCATCTGGTGATACGCAGCATTCATCGACTATAGTATTTCTTTTGTGTATTTCCTAGTTATAAGAGTTTAATTAAGGTGGGTTTTTTTCTAGACGTAAGTATTTAGCTCGTGTGAGAGTGAGTGAGTGCGTTTCATTGATTTGAAATGTAACGTTAAATTTATTTTTTGTAATTAATAAATTTAACAGTTCCTTTCTCGAGCTTAATGTAAAGTAAAAATCTTGTTTCATTTTTCCATAATTAAGCTTATTTTCCATATAGCTCCTAGCTTGCATAAACGTTTGCTTTCATAACTGGTACTTAGACCAGTCTTGTTGTTTTAACTTAATATCCGTTGTGCCACCTGGGAGTTAAGCATCGGCAAGAACCTGATGTTAGTATTAGTTATTTATTGTCAGGGGTGATGTAACTTTCTCCAGAGGCTAACAGTACAGTAATTCAGCAATTGTGAGTAATTAGTCTCTGCTGTGTACTGTTGAGAAAGTTTATAAATTCTCGTTCTTGAGAATCTTAGCAAGTCAGCGTAAAGTAATCGTTGCTTGATGTAGCAAGACAATCATTGTCTCTGCTCTTCAATATTATTGAATATTATTTTCAAATTAAATAATATTTAACCATTTATATCAAAAATAACCGTGATATTATAAAAACCCCGTGACAATTGGCGACCTCATTCCAGGATATTAACTCCTAGCTCTAAAGCTATTCACGAGATAGTGCTCACTCATTCATATTTAGGTATTTATCATTAAAGTTTATAGGCACAAGCTTACTGGTGTTTACCCTTAATTTAGCAAGTGAATTTTGCTTTATTAATCAATAGAATACTTAACTCTAGTTTATTCTTGGTAACGCCACACGATTTTATTCGCTCCTGGGAAGTCACCGTACCATTGTGTTTAATATTGACAATAGTCTTCCCAGTCATTTACATTTTTGATTTATTCTTTGCCAGTTAACTGGATAAGACTGGTCACCACTAGCTCGTGTCTGTACTCTTTACTTGTGTTTATTAGCATTCGTTTGCGAAGCAGCAATCAGTACTGAGTCGCTAGTTATTTAGATTGAGTTAGCGACATGGCTACCACCATATTTTTACAGGAAGCCAAAGATATGGGCCTTACGGACCCAACTGAAATCAAAGAATACATACTCTCACGGTTCAATTACGAGCAAGAACGTGAGAAAGATGCTCGTGAAGAGCGTAGAATTCAGCGCGAATACGAGCGAGAACAGCGTGAACACGAGCAAAAACAGCGCGAACTCGACTTGGAACACGAGCGAGAACAGCGCGAACAGCGTGAAAGAGAGCGTGCATATGAACAAGAGCAGCGTGAGAAAGAGCGCGAATACGAGCGTGAACAACGAGACAGAGAACGAGAACACGAACGTGCCGAGCGAGAAGCACGAGAAAAACATGAACTTGAAGTGCTGAAGCTCAAGCGAGATTCCTTGGCTTCAGACACATCTGGTGCAGTTGGTTCAAGCTCCACGAGCGCTCTCCCTGCACATGTTATGGCGACCCCACACATCAAGCTTCCCCCATACAAAGATGTCGAGCGAATCGAGCCATACATAGCTCGATTTGAAGACATGGCTCAGCTTTACCAGCTCGATGATGCAGCTAAGCGGCTTCAGTTTCTTAGCCTGTTTGAGGGCCCTGCCCTCGATATTCTCCACAGAATTCGTGGAGACAATCTCACGTATGAAGTGATGAAAGCTGCACTCATTAAGGCGTATGGTCTCACAGTAGACGACGCCAAAGCTCAGTTCATGCGAGCTCGTCTCCAAGACAAGGAGACAGCTGTTCAGTTCCTCGACCGTCTTACTGCTTACTTAAGTGAGTGGATGGAGAAAGATGAAACTCCTTCCACGCGTGAGGGGATAATTGACCTTATGCTGCGTACACAGCTAGAGAGGTCGTGGCCTGCTGAGCTCATAGCACAGCTTAAGATCTGCCAGGTGAAAGATGCCAGCCAAATGGTAGAGAAGGCTGACGCATTCTTTACTGCATACGGGTATCAAGCTCGTAAGCAAAACACCTGGAGCAGAAAAGATACTGCCAAGTCTGGGAAGCCGTCTCAGACTGAATCCCAGCACCAAGGCCGTTCTCAGAGTAATGGCCAAGGTCCAAAACCGCAGTGGAAGGACCAGGGGCAAAACACTCAGAAACCTGAGTGGAAGAGGTGCAACAAGTACCCTAACCAGCAGCAGTATCAGCCACGCAACCGACCGTCGGGACAAACTTTTCCACCACCTGCTCAAAAGAGGCAGGAAGCGAATGCAGCCTTCATTCCTCAGCAGCAGCACGGTGGTCACGTCCCTACCAGTGTGGGTACTTCCCCACAGTTCACTAGTCCCACAGTGACAGTGAACCCCCCTCCACAGATGGCCAATGTTCCATCTTCCCAATATAACCCTCAAGGCACAATGTTTGCCACATCAATTCAGCAGCCTCATGAGTGGCTAGCTGCTTCCTCCACAGGCCCTCCCACAGGTGACAGTACCTTCCTTGTACAGCCAGGGTTTGTGGGAGGCATTCCTGTGAAGGTCCTGAGAGACAATGGTTCCTCAGGTTGCTCTGTCAAGCAGAGTTTAGTTCGGCCTGAGCAGTATACAGGTCGACAGATCCATGCAAGCCTTATTGATGGATCAGTGAGATTGTTCCCTGAGGCATGTATCCAGGTGGCATCTCCATTTTATACTGGTACGACACTTGCAGTTGTCATGCCAGAGCCTCTATTTGACTTTATAGTAGGCAATATTAATGGAGTCAAGGATAGTTGCTCCGATGACGCTACTCAGACTTCGGCTGCTGCGGTAACACGAGCCATGGTTGAGGCTCCAGATTGTGTCACCCCAGTGATCATTGAATCGCCGCAAGATCTGATGTGTAGCCAACTTGTTGTGCAAGAACAACATTCTGACCCAACACTTGCTACCGTGAGGAACAAACAAAAGAGTCGAGTGATTAAGTATTCACGGGGAGGTCGAGCCAAGTTCCTTAGCAGACAAGGACGGCTCTACCGTGAGTCACGAACACCCGAGGGCGAGGTTCGATTGCAGTTTGTCGTTCCCGCCAAGTACCGCCTAGCAGTGTTACAATGGGGTCATTGTTCAGCCTCAGGAGGTCACATGGGCAAAAGGAATACCCAGGGCCGTATCCGAGCTGACTTTTTCTGGCCAGGGATGGGACGAGACATAGATAGTTTTGTCCGTTCCTGCAGTGTGTGTCAAAGTAACACCACTAATCAGGGACATGTCCTTCCTGTGCCATTTGAAACCACACCTGTAATCTCTGAGTCAGTTGAGAGACAGGGTAGTGGTAATGTGGGTGTAGACCTGATGTCTCACCTACTAACTAGCAACTGTTGTATGTTGGGTTCCGTAAGATGGGCATCCTAAGCGATTTGAGTAATCCAAGGACCAGCCTGGTTCCCAGTTAAAAGTGTAGACCAGACGTCTCACTCGTTGGCCCTACAGGACACAGTATATCCAGGGCTTGTACATACATGTATACCATAAGTTAAGGGGGAAGTTTGAGAACCTTGCAGAGACAGTCCGAGGCTGTGTATGAATTACCTTGTGGAATGTCTCGAGCTGTGGGCCTCTCTGAGGATTCCCGGAGAATGCACATTACCCACATGAGTGTTCACACCCACGGTGGGTGTTAAAACGTGACCTGCCCGAGATTGCGTAGCGATTTTCAGCTTCCTGTATTACTCGTAAGTGTAGAGTTAGGTTAACCAGTAAACTGCCCGTTCTAAGCGATTTGTGAATTCAAGAACTGGCACGTTTCCTGGTTAATAATGTTAGGTTAACTAGTAAACTGCCCGTTCTAAGAGATTTGAGTAATTCAAGAATTGGCACATTTCCTAGTTAATAAGCGTTAACCAGTAAGCTATAAGGGTTCTAAGCAATTTGTGAATTCAAGAATTACGTTTCCTGGTTAATAATGACAAGTACTGATTGCTAGGCAGAGAGAGAGAGACAGAAATAACAGTTTTGATGCTCCACCTTAATTCCTTTCGCAGGTGTAGCTGGTGGGTGCAGCATTGCCGTGCAGATCAGCTGGCCGTTCCTGTTGCATGCTGCCGCCCCTTCTCTTCTGCCTCGTCATCATTATTTTACTATAAATTTGTATTACTGTGTCATTTTACACGTAGGTACAGTTACACTACAACTGTCACACCTACACCGTGTATTACATACACTACACTACATAACAATTAGTTGTTAGTGTAAATGTAGCGAACTTTCGCTCAGTTTGACCTGAGTACAGGATTTTCACAGTCGTCACGGAGTTTTTCCCTCAAGCTTGTTTCTATTAACGTAAATACGAGGTTTTTTCGCTCACTGGCGACTGCGACTTTCTCCTGTAGCAGGATAGCACACACACCACAGTGTGAATCTTGTGCGAATGACTTAGGATGTGTACACATATATATATATATCCACAAATTTTTTCCCATAAGGAAAAAATTTAACATTCTAAGGGCGTAATGTCACGAATCAATTCGCGACATTTCCTTTTTGTGAGAAGCCACGAACTATTAGTGGAAAACTCACTGTGTATCGCTCAGCTAACCGTTTCTCCCTCCATTTCGGAGTATACTTTTCAAATAATTCGTCACCGTTTTCAAAGAGTGACCGATTTAATGCACGTCACTAAGTGCTGTACTGAGCGATACTATCGTTTTTTATTGTTCGCCCCTGCTCATTCAACCGTTAGCCACGCCTTGCGTCCTGCCCATACAATGTATTTGAATTTAGTCCAGTTGTTGCTGCGACGGAGAGAGGTCCTGTGTCAGCAGTGCGAGGTCAGCTAGTACCCAAACTCCACTTCACAGTTAGTCCAGTCCTCCCACCCATCTGGTGATACGCAGCATTCATCGACTATAGTATTTCTTTTGTGTATTTCCTAGTTATAAGAGTTTAATTAAGGTGTTTTTTTTTCTAGACGTAAGTATTTAGCTCGTGTGAGAGTGAGTGAGTGCGTCTCATTGATTTGAAATGTAACGTTAAATTTATTTTTTGTAATTAATAAATTTAACAGTTCCTTTCTCGAGCTTAATGTAAAGTAAAAATCTTGTTTCATTTTTCCATAATTAAGCTTATTTTCCATATAGCTCCTAGCTTGCATAAACGTTTGCTTTCATAACTGGTACTTAGACCAGTCTTGTTGTTTTAACTTAATATCCGTTGTGCCACCTGGGAGTTAAGCATCGGCAAGAACCTGATGTTAGTATTAGTTATTTATTGTCAGGGGTGATGTAACTTTCTCCAGAGGCTAACAGTACAGTAATTCAGCAATTGTGAGTAATTAGTCTCTGCTGTGTACTGTTGAGAAAGTTTATAAATTCTCGTTCTTGAGAATCTTAGCAAGTCAGCGTAAAGTAATCGTTGCTTGATGTAGCAAGACAATCATTGTCTCTGCTCTTCAATATTATTGAATATTATTTTCAAATTAAATAATATTTAACCATTTATATCAAAAATAACCGTGATATTATAAAAACCCCGTGACAAACGTATCCTGATTGCTTCTACTCATGATTATCAGTTTATATGCAAATGACTGTAACAACACAGTTATTGGACAGTTGACACGAGAGGGATCATCAGTTCACTGTTGTCTTTGGAGTAATGGCTTTGCTATCATCCCATCCTCCCCACCTCACCTCTACATACCACATCTCTCCATTCCTGCATCACCCCTTCTTAATTCTCTCAATATTCCCATCGCCTTAATCTCTATATCTTTGCCATTTCCCCTCTTCATGGCTTCAGCTAACTGATAAAGGAGCATTATTATCCTATATACCTAAAAAAAACTGAAGCTGAACTTGACTATTAATCGTATTTTTTAACACATGTTAGTCGTTGTCTCCTTGCTTGCCAGCCGGGGCCCGAAATTACAAAGTTACGATCAGTTTCTTCCCGTAGCAAATATTTGTTTTTACAGGAAGAACAAGATATACGGAAAGTTTACGAACTTTCCATTCTTGTTCTAAAAAAAAAAAAAAAATGCGAGGGCATTTAACGTATGTGTGTGTGTGTGTGTGTGTGTGTGTGTGTGTGTGTGCAGTGTAGTATTGGAAACATAGGATTGACTCATGATTATGGCAACAATAGTATCCTATTCCAGGTAACGCCAGACGATTTTATCCAGCAGAGAGGGAGTCACCAGAACCTGTGTTAACCTCCGATTCCACGATGACTTATGTGCTCCACTGTGACCTATTGTACAGTCAACGGCAAAAGTTCGCTCGCCCCCCCTGCCGCTCTATCATCTTTGTGATTCAGACTCATGAATGCGAAGCAGTGGACACAGGTGCAGAATACTGCTAACAGATGGCGTGGTGTGATGTGGTGTTGGAGTGGGGATTGGGCGGGATATGTTTGAGGTTCCTCCGTAGAAACGAGGTGACGTGTCAGGTAAGCGACCAAGATAATATATATATATATATATATATATATATATATATATATATATATATATATATATATATATATATATTGTTACGGAACGGAGAAACTGTCTCGCAAAGTTCCAGGTTCAAAACAAAAGAGTTAGGTAAAATTACAAGTTAAAGTTTAATGCTCAAACTAACAACTAAACATTCAGGACTCATAAGGATAATGTAATGGCAAAAAACAAGTTAAATATATGGTTAACTGCAATAGCCTCTATTAACACGAAATTAGCAAGAGTAAATTTATCTAAGTCAGCCCTGATAAAATGAGAAAACCGGATAATGCTCAGTTAATGCAAGATATACTGTATTATTACAGATACAAAATATTATTACTACTGGCTGACAGTAAAATCTATCTATCTATCTATAGCCCGACGCTCTAATCCCGCAAAGGGTGGCCGCAGACAAAACGCCTCCAAGTCACTCTGTCACCCACCATTCGACTACCCTCCCCCCAACTCACCCCCCCCTCCCTCATATACCTCTCAACTCCATCCCTCCACCTCATCCTCGGTCTACCCCTCCCTCTCCCTCCCTCCACCTCACCTACATACACCCTCTTAGTCAGTCTTTCATTCTCCATTCTCTCCACATGTCCAAACCACCTCAGTGTATTTCTCCTAATCTTTTCAACCACATCCACATCTACCCCACATCGTTCCTTCACTTCTTCATTCGTCAACCTGTCCCTCCACGTCACTCCACATGCTCCTCTCAAGTAACTCATTTCCACTGCTCTCACTCTTGACTTGTTCCCCTCTTGCAATGTCCACGCCTCGCTTCCATACGTCAGGGTAGGGATCACAATACCATCATGCAGTGACTTCTTAACTTCCATACTCACCTCCCTATTTCTCATCACTGTTTTCAGTGTACCAACAACCTTTCTTCCCTGCTGTACCCTTTCACGTACTTCATCCCCCAAAGTTCCATCCTTACTCATCACACTACCCAAGTACTTGAATGCACTCACATTCTCCATATCCTCACCATCCAACCTCACTGCACACTCTGTGACTTCATTCCTCTCAAACACCATAACTTTACTTTTGTTTACATAAACTTTCAGCTTCCTCCTCCTACACACTGTCCCAAATTCATTCACCAAACCTTGCAACTCCCATTCATCTTCACTCAACAATACTGTATCATCAGCAAACAGCAACACCGGAATCTTCCAAATCTCACCCTCATTCATTAGGGCCACCCCCACATCCACTGCCCTACCTTGCACCTCCTTTACAACCCCATCCATGTATATATTAAACAGCCATGGAGACATCACACACCCCTGTTTCAGTCCCACATTGGGATCAAAGAACTCACTCAGCTCACCATCCACTCGCACCGTAGCCCTAGCTCCCTCGTACATACTCTTCACAGCACTCAACAATTTCCCCTCCACTCCATATATTCTTAATACCTTCCACACACCTTGCCTATCTATTCTGTCATAAGCTTTCTCCAAGTCCATGAAGGCAGCATACACTTTCCTTCCCTTCTCTAGATACTTCTCCACTAAACATCTTAGAACAAATATCTGATCTACACACCCTTTTCCCTTCCTAAATCCCCCTTGTTCTTCTCCAACTAGCTCCTCTGTCATATGCCTAACCCTATCAATGAGTATTCTACCATATATTTTACCAGTCACACTAAGAAGGCAAATACCCCTATGGTTACCACATACTTCTCTCTCCCCTTTTCCTTTGTACAGAGGAACAATTATACCTGATTTCCAGTCCTCTGGAACCCTTCCCTCTTCCCAAGCCAATCTACACAACTTCCATATCCACTCCACAACAATCTCACCCCCATACCTAAGCATTTCACCACACACTCCATCAATTCCTGGGGCCTTTCCCAGCTTAATCTTCTTCATCGCTTCCACTACTTCCGACCTACTGATCTCTTCCTCCCTCCTCTCATCTCTTCTTCTCCCAGCTATTCCCCAACCACTTATACTCACACTGCTCTCACTCTCTACATTCAACAAATCCTGAAGTACTCCTTCCATCTCCTCAATTTCTCTCTCTTCTCCACCAACAATCTATTATTCCTATCTTTCACTCCCCTACTATTTCCCCTTTCACACTGCCTTACTTTCTTTACCTCCTTCCAAAACAGTAAAAACTTTACATTAATCACAAAAACCTCACCAGGCCTACGAATTAACACTTTATGCTATACAGTACAAGAAAAAATGTAATAACACTTATACTCAAATTACACAGCAGCTAGATGGTTGGAGACTTCCTGAGCACTCACAAAAATAATAACAACTGTACAGGGGAGGACAGAGATGTGAACAAAATGAGGAGTAGATCTAAGTGGCAATTAATGCAGAAACTGAGCTCATTATATAGGGGCCGGCAGAGCTTGATACAACTTGTAAGAAGGACGCGCAAATGAAGCCATAGGGGACAAAGAATTGACACTCCTGCTCTGAACAACAGAAAGAACGACTTACTCTACAATAAGGGAGGAGGGGGGGAGTGAGGTAGAACACGCACTATGGAAGCCACGAGGCGAATCGTGATCAAACATGCAGCATACTGTACGTTAGAATTATACAAAGGATGATGAAATCATAGGCTATGTAACACCTCCCCACAAAGAAAAAGAAATTTACAAAGGAAATTTCTTATTACTCTAAAACAATCTGTCTAAAGTCTAGATAAGCAATCTGCAATAACATTTTCTTTCCCCTTGATATGTTGTATGTCTAATGAATACTCCTGAAGAAGTAGACTCCATCTTGTCAATCTCTGATTTTTATCTTTAAACTTACTAAGGAATTTCAGTGGGTTATGATCGGTATAAATGACTATGGGGTCAAAACCAGAACACAAATGAAATGAAAAATGCTGTAAACCCAAAATCAAGGCCAAAAGCTCTTTCTCAATAGTTGAGTAGTTCTTTTGAGGTGGAGTGAACTTCTTACTGTAATAAGATCATCCTCTTGCAGCAAAACAGCCCCAGCTCCTGTATCACTTGCATCAACAGCCATCTTAAAAGGCTTAGCAAAATTTGGAGTAGCGAGCACTGGCTGACTTAATAGGATAGCTTTAAGTTTACTGAAAGAGGATTCACAGTTATCGGTCCAGACAAATTTAACTCCCTTTTTCAGTAGGTCTGTAAGTGGTGATACAAGAATTGAAAAGTTAAGAACAGATCTCCTGTAATAACCTACCATTCCCAAAAATCTTTGTAGCTCTTTCCTACTTTTAGGTCTGGGAAGATCACTTATAACCTGAACCTTAGCTCCTGGTGGTGCAACATGTCCATCACCAATTACGTACCCAAGGTACTGAACTTTAGCTTGACCAAACTCACACTTTGATAAATTAGCTACAAGATTAGCCTGAACCAAATGCTCAAGAAATTTACTGACATGGCATAGGTAATCTTTCCAGTTGTCACTGAAGATTAATACATCATCAATATAAACAACACACCCTGCCAAACCCTCTGTTACAACATTCATGAGCTTCTGAAAAGTGGCTGGTGCATTCTTCATACCATATGGCATTACAGAACATGCAAAAGTCTTTCCTAGTGTTACAAAACATGAGATCTCCCTAGCACGTTCAGTCATAGGTACTTGCCAGTATCCCTTTAACAAATCAAAATTACTTATGTACCTAGCCTTTCCGATCTTGTCTATGCAATCTTCCACGCGAGGGAGAGGGTGTCTGTTTTGGTTATCTGATTAACACGTCTGTAGTCGATGCAAAGCCGCTGTGACCTACCTGGCTTAGGGACTAGAGTGACAGGAGAACTCCACTCGCTCTGACAGGGCTCAATCATCTTGTGGTCCAACAGGTAGCCAAGCTCCTTCTGGATGAGAGGAACTTTCACTGGGTTCACATGGTAAGGAGGCAGTTTAATTGGCTTTGCGTCTCCAACATCGACATCATGCATCAACACAGCGGTTTTTCCTGGAGTAGCACGGAACACTTGCGGGTACTCCTGCAGTAATGCCGAAAACTCCTGCCTTTCCTCGGGAGCTAGATGAGAAAGCTTAGTCTGGAGATCATTCATGATATCAGGATTCTTCCCCAAACTGTCACTCAGGCTCATGCTGCATGGGAGAACTTCACTTGCAGACTCGGGTGGAACAGCTACAGTGCAGACTGGGTTATTTTCGTCCCGCCTGTGATATAACTTTAGCATGTTGATGTGACAAAGTTGCTTGTTCTTCCTACGATCTGGTGTGGCGATGACATAGTTGACATCAGAGTTTCTTCTCCACGAAATAAGGACCACTAAACTTGGCTTGAAGAGGTTGCCCATGCACTGGTAGCAGAACCTGATCTCCTGGCTGAAAGTGGCGTAACCTGGACTTCTTATCATACCAAGTCTTCATCTTCTCCTGAGCAGCTCCTAAATTCTCTCTCGCCGGCTGTAGAGCAGTGGACAGCCGTTCTATGTACTTCATCACATACTCCAGCAGGTTGACGTCATCTTCCTCCGACAGCCAGGATTCCTTGAGTAGCTTAAGGGGTCCTCTTACTTCATGGCCAAACAGTAGTTCAAAGGGTGAGAAGCCCAGTGATTCATTTGGAGATTCTCTTGCGGCAAATACAACGAATGGAAGACCTTTATCCCAGTCTTTCTGATGTTCCAAACAGTATTTCTTGAGCATCGATTTGAGTGTTTGATGATATCTCTCCAACGCTCCTTGGGTCTGGGGATGGTAAGCTGAAGACGTGATCTGGGTGATGCCCAACTCTTTCAGAGACTGCTTGAAAACATTTGACATGAAATTACTTCCCCGGTCTGACTGTACCTCCTTGGGCAGACCAAACTTCGTGAAGAACCCTAGCATTTCCTTAACCACGTTCTTTGCTGAGATATTTCTAAGTGGAATGGCTTCAGGATAACGAGTAGCCATATCAATCAGGGTCAACACATAAGAAAATCCTGAAGAAGTCTTAGGAAGAGGGCCCACAATATCCACCAACACATGGGTGAATGGCTCCTCAAAAGAAGGAATGGGAACTAGAGGTGCAACCTTTTCGATCTGATTACACTTCCCCACAACTTGACAGGTGTGACAAGACTTACAATACCAGGAAACATCTCTGAAGATACCTGGCCAGTAGAAGTGTTTCAAAATGCGTGCCACAGTCTTCCTCACTCCAAGGTGTCCTGCCAAACTGGAATCATGAGCCACTCTAACGATATCCTGCTTACAAACACGAGGGATGACAACTTGATGTGCAACCTCCCATTCACAGTCGGCTGATGCTGTTGGGGGTCTCCACTTCCTCATAAGTACTCCTGACTTTATATAATAACAAGTAGAAGCACCAGCTGACTCTTCCTCACTGCAAGCAGAGTTAGCTAGACCTTTCAACTCAGGGTCAGCAACCTGCAACTCAACCAACTCTGGACGAGACAAATTATCAACACTACGGGGTACTGCCTCATCTGGTGGGTGGTCCAGATTAGCAAGAAAAGTGTCAGCTAGGATAACATCATCATCATCATTATCCTCTAAGTCACCAGTAACTTTAGACTTAGCCCTAGTGACAGCACATGCAGAGAACACATCAGGGACATCACAATCCTGGGTCGCAGCCATTGGCTCACTAGACAACTGAGGAGCTGGAGACACTTGACTTCCACCAATATCATTTCCAAGTAAGAAAGTTACACCTGACATTGGGAGTGTCTCAACCAACCCAACCATAACGGAACCATTAACAAAACCAGACTCTAAATTCACTCTGCACAGAGGGACAGAGAAGTAATTATTCCCTACACCTTGTAAGATTACAGGTTCATCAGAGGAATTAACATTAGAACCTAGAACACCGGTCAGCATAAGGGATTGGCAAGCACCTGTATCACGATATATTTTAACTGATTTCCTGTCATTACTGTCCAGAGGACTGACAAAACCATCAGACAGGAAATTAGCACATGAACTCTTGAGAGTGTCACCAACGTTACTGCTCAAAAGAGGAGCTTCATCATGAGAATTTAATTTACCCCTCAAAGCAGGTTCAGTTAACTCAGTTAAAGAATTCTGGGAACTCTCAAGGGTGGACACTAGACCAATTGACTGAATATTTAAAGACTCCTTTTTGTTCACATCATGCTGTCTCCTGAAACATTTCTCCGTAGTATGACCAAGCTTACTACAATAAGTACATTTACTTTTCTGAAATCTAGAGGTGAAGCTGGTATTTACTTCCTGAGAAACATCATCTTTATTCTCTTTCCTGTTACCTGTACTCTGAGTAGAGGCAACGTACTTACTCTCAGCTTTCCTTTTTTCTTTAGAATATCTCTTGTGAGTGAGAACATATTCATCAGCTAAAACTGCAGCATCAGACAAATTATCTATTCTTTACCCATCAAGATATAGGCTTACATCTTTATTAATACACCTCTTGAAGTCCTCCAGCAAAATCATCTGCTTAAATTTATCAAAATCAGAATTTACATTCTTAGAATTTAACCACTGCTCTAACAGATCATCTTTGATTTTTGCATACTCAACATGGGATTGCTTATCTTGCTTATAAGTTGTCCTAAATTTTACTCTATAGGCTTCAGGAACAAGCTCATAGGCCTTAAGAATCAAGCTCTTAACTACATCATAATTATCAAATTGATCCTGAGGCAAAGATGCATAAGTTACTTGAGCTTTACCGGTGAGAACAGTTTGAAGGAGTACTGGCCAATACTTTTTGGGCCAATTAAAACCTGTAGCTACCCTCTCAAACAACTGAAAATACTTTGTTAAATCAGATTCATTAAAAGGAGGGACAAGTTTAACATTTTTAGCCACATCAAAATCATCAGAGCTAGATGATCCAGTTCCACATTGTTTCATGCGATACTCATGGTCTGCCTGAATCCTAGCAAGTTCAACTTGTGGGTGAAACTCAGCCTCCTTAGCACGAGCCTCCTGCAGGGCTAGCTGTAACTTAGCTAATTCAATCTGCGTTTGCTCATCTGAAGGAGTTACATTAAACAAGCTATTATTAATTATGTCAACAATTTGATCTTTAGAATGATGAGAGCGAACAGCAATTCCCAATTGTTGAGCAACAAGCTTAAGTTCATTCTTTGTTCTGTTTTCTACATCACACTGTTTGCACATTTGACAAAAAATCTTTGGCTTCATCAAGCGTAGTAAGAGTAGATATGATGAATAAATCACAGTCACAAAATATCAAGCAATATCCTTATGATAATATCCTGAATATCCTGATAAGAGGTCGCCAAATTTATGTTACGGAACAGAGAAAACTGTCCCGCAAAGTTCCAGGTTCAAAACAAAAGAGTTAGGTAAAATTACAAGTTAAAGTTTAATGCTCAAACTAACAACTAAACATTCAGGGGTCATAAGGATAATGTAATGGCAAAAAACAGGTTAAATATATGGTTAACTGCAATAGCCTCTATTAACACGAAATTAGCAAGAGTAAATTTATCTAAGTCAGCCCTGATAAAATGAGAAAACCGGATAATACTCAGTTAATGCAAGATATATTATTACAGATACAAAATATTATTACTACTGGCTGACAGTAAAAACTTTACATTAATCACAAAAACCTCACCAGGCCTACCAATTAACACCTTATGCTATACAGTACAAGAAAAAATGTAATAACACTTATACTCAAATTACACAGCAGCTAGATGGTTGGAGACTTCCTGAGCACTCACAAAAATAATAACAACTGTACAAGGGAGGACAGAGATGTGAACAAAATGAGGAGTAGATCTAAGTGGCAATTAATGCAGAGACTGAGCTCATTATATAGGGGCCGGCAGAGCTTGATACAACTTGTAAGAAGGACGCGCAAATGAAGCCATAGGGGACAAAGAGTTGACACTCCTGCCCTGAACAACAGAAAGAACGACTTACTCTACTATAAGGGAGGAGGGGGGGAGTGAGGTAGAACACGCACTATGAAAGCCACGAGGCGAATCGTGATCAAACATGCAGCATACTGTACGTTAGAATTATACAAAGCATGATGAAATCATAGGCTATGAAACAGTATATAAATATATATATATATATATATATATATATATATATATATATATATATAGAGAGAGAGAGAGAGAGAGAGAGAGAGAGAGAGAGAGAGTATATATATATATATATATATATATATATATATATATATATATATATATATATATATATATATATGGGTGATTTGAGAGAGAGAGAGAGAGAGAGAGAGAGAGAGAGAGAGAGAGAGAGTAGTGAGTTTGGAAGCGTGAGAGAGCTGGTGATACAGAATGAGGGAGAGTGAGAGCTGCATAAGCAAGAAGACAGAAGAAGGACCGATGAGATTCGTTAGGAAGATATAGTGCGGAACAATTAACTCGCTCTATATTATTCAGTAACCCGCCACCATTCCCACAGCAGTGAAGTTTCAGTAAAATATATACTTCATGTGATTTCCATCTTTTGCGTTTCATTGTCTTATCTGACTAATTTTGGTTCGCATACCTTTAATCCGTATGCCCCCTCGCCCTTCATACTCCTTCACCTCTCTCCCAACCCCACATCCCACCACGCCATCTGTTTTGCGATACTATGCATCTGTGTCCATTGCTCCGCATTCACGAATCTGAATCTCAGGGATAATAGAGCGGCAGGACGAGTGAACTTCTGCCGTTGACTGTAGGCTACTTGGAACAGTGGATGCTTATCCTTGTTTTTTAGTTTTAAGGGTACACCAGTATCAAGTTACTGTTGTACATCAGTTAAAGCACTCAAAAATTATGTGCAGCGCGCGCGCGCACACACGCACACACACACACACACACACACACACACACACACACACACACACACACACACACACACACACACACACACTGCCCACCGGCTCAGTGGTAACTCTCTCGCCTAGCATTTGCTAAGACGGGGGTTCGCGCCTTGCTCGGGATGCGAAAAGTTTCACTTACGAAGTGGGTGGGCACTGCCCCCCATGAGCAAGGGGTTGGGTGTGTGCGTGTGTGAAAGTCAAGGCTTTGCCCTTAGATCTGACTATATGAGCTCTCAGCTCTCTTCCGGGAGGGTAAACTGCTGATGATCAACCATCACGAGATCTTGACCGACACGGTGAATTACACACACACACACACACACACACACACACACACTAAGGCTAAATTTGTTGCCATCCGAAGTCGAATTTGTTATGGATAGTGAATCGGTCCATGCCCATTTGTGTTCTTACCAGAGGCATGGCAGAAGTCCTGAGGTACGGAAGTACCTACTCCATGGAGGGGCACTGTCGAAGAAGCTAATAATAGACTGTCAGAAACAGCCTACAGAGACGATAACTACAGAAAACGGGAAGCGGTGCTTTCAAAGTTTTCTTTTATATTTTAATGGAAGACATTTCCACGCATTCTGTGATCGCCATGCGTGATTTTATTTATGTGTGTGTGTGTGTGTGTGTGTGTGTGTGTGTGTGTGTGTGTGCGTGTGTGTTTGCCCTTTTTTTTTTGTATTAATGGATACAGTCAAATATGACATCTTCAGCCCGTAATCCTTTGAGTGATCCAGAATGGAATAGTTCTGATATGACAAAATGGAACCATTACGAGTGCTAAACCATCACTGCTTTTGCTTAACTGATAGGTCTGGGAAGGAGATGGAGGAATACACACATGGACATACGAGACAGGGAGTCTTGTGGACGATAGCCCCCCCAACCAAAACTATAAAAATGCCCCCTCACTTTTTTTTTTTTTTTTTTTTTTTTTTTTTTAAGGACAAAAGCTGTTTTTTCAGGGACCTCCTGGGGCTGCGTTTCAGCAGGTCTTAGCGCCCCAGAGCGGTCCGGGGATAGTGGGGCTAGCAGCGAAACCACCAAATACATGGAGCGCGAATTCGCTTTTACTCTAGATATCCTTCTTTCAGAATACTTAGCAGTTATGTATATTTGATCATTACTAACAACAGTATTAATGTTACATGAATATTTGTCAGCAAAATATAATTGTAAATGGATATTGCCGAAATACTTTGGAAATATTTAAGCCGTGATGAAGAACCATAACAAATTCTGCCTTCGCCACAGCTGCTTCCTCTTGTAATTTCCTCCGATTTTGTAGACGAAATGAACCCAGCAGTGCAAGACTACAGTGGAACAAGATGACTTTGGAAGATATGATCATTGTACAGAGGTGAGGAGGTACTTCATGGAAGTATGATTTTCGCGGGAATGAATGAAAATAAACCCTCAGTCCGTACTCTTTAGATCCGCATAGCCTTTACTTAAGCCGAAAATCAATACTTAATTGAAATGAAGAGGGTATTGTAACAAATCTTTTCATTTATGACATGTTGGTATTCAAAATCCGTTCACTCTCCCAAATTACACAGAACAATACCCCGGCATTGAGAGTTCTGTTATCCTTTACACGACTGTAATCTAAACCATTTACAGCTGTCAGATGTCGCCAGAGAGACCCACCTCTCCAAATACTGTAGTTCCAACCGCGACGGAGGCCGCGACAACCGCCCCTTCACACCCCACACTTTCGCTCTCGAAAGCGCCGTCACGTTCCGTGGCGCTCCAGCTGTTGAAACGCAGCCCTGATGGTGTGGTGCGCCGATTCGGTATTTCGTCGCACCGCTGATGGGTGCGATGAAATACCGAATCAGCCGTCATTTACCGAATCGGCACCGAATCGGCGGTGAATCGGCACTTTTGATTGGAAAATATAATTTTTATCACCGTATAGGGTCATACATACCTAATGACCTGAAATCTAGTCAAAATTTTGTTTAATTGTTAATTAAAAAAAAAAAAAAAATGACAGAGCAAAAAGTTGCTAAGGTTAGCGTAAGTGTTTTTCCTTGAGCCCGACAACTCGCCTTGGCAGACTTGTAGTCTGTATAAATATTGATTTAACATGCAGATACATATACTTGCACTGTAAATTAATATTTATGCAAACCATAAGACTGTCAAGGCGCATTGGTGATTTAAAAAGGGAAATTTTTGCTAACTTTAGGAAGTTTTCGCTCTGACTCGTGATTTTTTTTTTATTAAGAGTTAAATTAAGCACATTTTTTTTTGACCGGATTTCAGATAATTAGGTGAATATGAATCTGTGTGGTGAAAAAAATGTATTTTCCAATTGAAAGTGCCGATTCGGTAAACAACCGCCGATTCGGTATTTGGTCTCACCGCTGATGGTGTGCTGGAACCTTTATAAGGAATTGTGGTTAAAATTATTTGAATCCTTGCTGTATTAAGAAAGTTTTCTCCTTAATGTGTGGGTGTAAACTGATTTAAACCTACCGCAGAAAGTTTTGCAACACTCATGTCTCTGAAATATGGCCAGTTTCGAATGTTTTTGTTTGGTTTGTTTTGTTTTTCCTACCTCTGAATTTCACCAGTTGATGTTTAACTATTCTTGGTCACTTTCCCTAGATCCTGCCGCAAGCCTTCAATGTACTGATTCCAGCCCTGACCTGGTTTTTATTTTAATTAATTAACTTTTTGTGGACGCCCTTGTTTTTCCCAGCCCTTGCTCAGGATGCCTGGGAAGCGCATGTCACGTGAGGAAAAAGTCAGAATCCTCACCTGACAGGAAGAGAATTCCCTTGTTAAAGAAACTGCCGGACTGTAAGCGCAGCACTGCAGACTGAAGGTTTCAAAAAGTGGCCTGGCAGCTGTTCAGTTCCTGCCAGTAAGTCCATGTTGTGGTCGACCACACAAGACCTCTGAGGCGAGTACTCAAAATCCCCAGCACGACAGCAGCATAGTTACCAGAAAACCACTCTGAAATCCTGGGAGTCTATCTATTGCCAGACGCCTCAATCCCGTTTGGGGTGGCCACAAACAAATCGCCTCCAAGTCGCCTTGTCCCCCGCCATTTCACTGCCCTGCTCCCAACTCACACCCCCCTCTCTCATATACCTCTCCACCCCATCCCTCCATCTCATCCTCGGCCTCCCCCTCCCTCTTCCCCCCCTCCACCTCACTCACATACACTCTCTTCGTCAGTCTTTCACCCTCCATCCTCTCCACATGGCTAAATCACCTCAGTGTTTTCCTCATAACGCTTCCTATCACATCCACATCAACACCACAACGCTTCTTTATATCCTCATTCGTCAGCCTGTCTCTCCATGTGACTCCACAGGCTCCTCTTAAATAACTCATTTCCACTGCTCTCACTCTTGACTTGTGTCCTTCCAGCAACGTTCAAGCTTCACTTCCATACGTTAGAGTTGGTATCACAATACTGTCATGTAGTAACTTTTTCACTTCCATGCTCACTTCCCTGTTTCTTACTACTGCTTTCAAAGAACCAGCAACCTTTCTTCCCTGCTGTACCCTTTCAAGCACTTCACCCTTCAAACCTCCATCCTTACTCATCACACTACCCAAGTACTTAAACGTACTCACATTTTTCAATTCCTCACCATCCAACCTCGCTGTACATTCACTGACTTCACCTCTCTCAAAGACCATCATTTTACTCTTCCCTACATTCACCTTTAAATTCCATTTCTTACACACTCTCCCAAACTCATCCACCAAGCCTTGCAGCTCCCCTTCGTCTTCACTCAACAACACAGTATCATCTGCGAACAACAGTACAGGGAGTTTCCAAACACTATCCTCTCTCACCAGGGCCACTCCAACATCCACTACCCTACCTTGTACCTCTTTTATTACCCCATCCATGTACAGATTGAACAACCATGGAGACATGACACATCCCTGTTTCAACCCAACTTTCAGAGAGAAAAATTCACTTAGTTCACCATCCACACGCACTGCAGCCTTCGCACCATCGTACATACTCTTCACAGCATTCAACAACTTCCCATCTACTCCATATATTCTTAACACTTTCCACAATCCTTGTCTATCCACCCTGTCATATGCTTTCTCCAAATCCATGAAAGCCGCATACAACTTCTTTCCCTTCTCTAGAAACTTTTCCACTAAAGATCTAAGAATGAATATCTGATCTACACAACCTCTTCCCTTCCTAAAGCCTCCCTGTTCTTCTCCAACCAATTTCTCTGTTCTTTCTCTAACTCTGTCAATAAGTATCCTACCATACACATTTCCTATTATACTAAGAAGACAAATGCCCCCATGATTACCACACACTTCTTTTTCCCTTTTTCCTTTGTACAAGGGAATAATTATACCTGACTTCCAATCCTCCGGAACTCTACCTCCTCCCAGGCCAATCTGCACATCTTCCACATCCATTCTACTACTATCTCTCCCCCACGCTTCAGCATTTCACCACACACTCCATCAATTCCTGGGGCTTTCCCCAACTTAACTTTCTTGATTGCTTCCACAACTTCTATCCTACTGACTTCTTCCTGTCTTCTCACCTCCCTCCTTCTCCCAGCCATTCCCCAGCCACTTATACTCGCATTACTTCCATCCTCTATGTTCAGCAAATCCTTAAAGTGTTCTCTCCATCTTCTCATTTTTTCTCCCTTCTCCACTAGCAATCTACCATTTTTATCTTTCACTCCCCTGCTAACTTCACTTCCACCCTGTCTTACTCTTTTCACCTCTTTCCAGAACATTTTCTTACAGTCCCTCCACTTTACACTCAAATTCCTTCCAAATTCCTCATCCACTCTCTTCTTACTCTCTCTTACTAACCTTTTCACCTCTCTCTTGCTTTCTACATATAACTCTCTCTTCCGCCTCTCAACTTCTTCCACGCCCCTATTTCTCATCCATTCATTGTATGCTTTCTTCTTTTGTGCCACAGACTTTCACCTTTCAGTCCACCATGCTGTTCCTTGCACCCCCCTCCGTCTTCTCTTCATCCCACACACCACATCACATGCTGCACATATTTCTTCTGTAAATATCCTACACACACCTTCCACGCCTCCCATCTGCTCCAATTCATATTTGCCCAATCGTTCCTCCACTTCTCTCTTATACTCTGCCATTTTCTCATCCTCTTGTAACCTTTCTACTCTCCTTGCAACTACTCCTTCCTCTCGTCTTTCCCTTCTTCTATTCCTCCATCTTACTTGAATTCTAATTCTGGCCACCACCAAGTAGTGGTCAGAAAGTCCACTCCCCCAACCTCTATAAACTCTTCCATCCATTACACATTTTCGCATCCTTTCATCCACACACACATAATCAATCATTGCCTTCCTTTCATTCAGTTCACCACCCACCCTTCTCATCACTCGCCATGTATACATGTGGATCATTTTATGCCTGAAGAGGGTATTTGCTATCACCAACCCCCTCCCAGCAGAAATGTCCACTAACGCACTGTCATTCTCATCTATCTCAGCAGGCACACTGCACTCACCAACTATTCCATCCACCTTCACATTTCCAACTTTACCATTCATATCACCAATCAAAAACACTCTCTCATTCTTTCCAAACTTATCCATGCACACTTCTACATTTGTCCAGAACTCTTCTCTCACTCTTCTAGCACGATCTTGCATTGGCGCATAGACACACACAATCGCCCACATTTGTATTCCAACTTTCAACTTTACCCACACAATCCTTGACCCAACTGATCCATACTGTCTTATGCTCTTCTTCCATCTTTTACTCACAACTATACATACTCCTTCCTTTGCCCTCTCATTCACACCTACTCCTGCACATATACCCCATCCATACTCCCATTCTCTCACATTTTCTCCTCTCCATTTTGTTTCAGTTATTCCACATACATCCATTTTCGCACCCTCAAGCACCTGGACAATCTCTCTCTCTTTCACCTCATCATTCGCTCCCCTTACATTCCAGATTCCGATAACCATGTCCTTTGTCCGGTCCTTGGTCGTCATCGTTTGGTCAGTCCTTGTCCGAGGCTTATTGCTTGTTTTTTTAGTTGTTTTCTGGGGAGGGGCACTAACCCTCCTGGAAGTGTATCTGGTAATTATCGGTTTTCTGCCCATACTGCTTTTTCCCACGAAACTTAGGTTTTTCTGATGGATTTTGATGTGATTCATTCGATTCTGAGCATCAATTCCGTTGGAAATAACCAGATTTTGAGATATGACCCCCCCTCATCCCCCTGCAATAATGGGGGATCTTTGGGGAATTGGGGGTTTTAGGGAGGGGAGAAACACAGAAAATGGTCATTTCCGACTGAAATGAAGCTGAAAATCGAATGAATCATACCAAAATCCATCGGAAAAACCTAGGTTTCGTGGGTAAAATACGAAACTTAAACTTATCCTAACCTAAAACCTAACCGAACCGAACCGAACCTAACCTAACCTAAAACCTAACCTAACCTAAAACCTAACTTAACCTAATCCAACCTAACCTAACCTAATCCAACCCAACCAAACCCAAACTGAAAGTAACCTACTATTCAAACCTTACATCTTCTTACCTTACTTTTCCAATAGGGACACTGAATATGTAGAGGCAAAACACCGTGGGACCTAAGAAATTCAATGCTTGAATCGTTGTTTTCAAAACACCCTTGAAAAATGCGGCCGGGAACCGAGGGTCACCTGCTGCATTGGACCGCAATTTCTACTCTGATTTTGAAATGAAAGCGGGAGGTAACGGAGGGAGCAGCGCAAACGCTGATTGGCTGTAGGTGATCTGATGACGGCTGTGATTGGCTTGCTTCTCGACGGCGTCGAGAGATCAGTTTGAACCGAATTTCGTTGAGCTAGCAAGTCATCCTAGCTGGGCTGGAAGGGGAAGGGTGGGATGCGAACACCCAAATATTATTATATCTTCCTTAAAACCAATTTGCGACGGAAGTGTATAAGGAAAATGTTGATAAAACTTAGAGATGAGTGTGTAGAACGTAATAAAATTCACGGGAATGATTATGGGCTGAAAACCGATATTATCCGTAGGTAATTATCAGTTTTCTGCCCATACTGCTTTTTCCCACGAAACTTAGGTTTTTCTGATGGATTTTGATGTGATTCATTCGATTCTGAGCATCAATTCCGTCGGAAATAACCAGATTTTGAGATATGATACCCCTCATCCCCTTTCAATAATGAGGGATCTTTGGGGAATCGGGGGTTTTAGGGAGGGGAGAAACACAGAAAATGGTCATTTCCGACTGAAATGAAGCTGAAAATCGAATGAATCATACCAAAATCCATCGGAAAAAACTAGGTTTCGTGGGTAAAATACGAAGCTTAAACTTATCCTAACCTAAAACCTAACTGAACCGAACCGAACCTAACCGATGAGGACATCCAAATATTATTATATCTTCCTTAAAACCAATTTGCGACTGAAATGTATAAGGAAAATGTTGATGAACTTGATGAGACGAGTGTGTAGAACGTAATAAAAGTCACGGGAATGATTATGGGCTGAAAACCGATATTATCTGTGTATCGCACCATATCATTCAACATCATCTCTAGAAAGAGATGAACTAAACTTTTGCCATAATAATGCCATAAAAAATGCACAGGCTCATCTTGAATTTACCCACATATATCGCTCTTAGACACCAGAGTAGTGAGCACGTCATGTGATGTGATGAGAGCTTATTCTAATGTGTTAAAGTAAGAGGTGCTTAGGGAAGGTGTTCACAACAGGTACGACCATCAGTACACCAGGAAAGCTATCAACACCTAGACCATTGTATGATCTGGGGCTCTTTTAACCCGTATCGAGCTGAGCAAAAAATAAAAAAAACTCTACGCTGGTAGATTATTTACTTTTTTATTTTTTTTTGGCTAAATGGGCTTAATACATTAATATAAGATTTTTGGCACTAATGAAAGTAATCACCAAAGCCAGAAAGTTTGTTGAATCGAGCCGGGTTGGTGCCACTCTACCTCTGAAATCTTCGAGGTTACTGATAGAGCAGAGTGGCTGTACTCCTGCGAAGACTGTTGGCCTCCTGCCGCGCTCCTAAATTGTTGTAAGTGTTGCAGAGAAATGTCTGAAGCTAGCGAGACACGTTATTCCTTTTCATTTTACTTAGGTTGCTTGCAGTACCTTCTCAGTGTTGCAGGACGTAGATCTATGTAGCTGGCGTTTTAGAGGGCAACGTATATCTATGTCCCTAGCGCGGTATGGGTTAATGGTGTTATGGTGAGGCGTAGCAAGTATTTCCTCCCACAGAATATTACAATGCACAGTGACCAGCATTTACAAGTGTTAGAACAGCATTTGGATGCAGTTTATGGCATTCCTGGTTGTGATATCGTTATGCAGGGTGGAGCACCTTGTCATTGGTAAAACAAAAGTGCTCTAACGTTAAGTGATATCGATATTCACGATATGTAATGAGTGGAGAACACCCAAGACCTTATTCTAATTCAGAGTACTTGGTCATACATGAAACAGAACTTTAGTTCTCAGGATACCTCATTTGCGACCCACCTAACAAAAACCATCAAGAAGATGTGGATGCAAGACTAGAGTACTTTCAGAGACTGTCTGATTCCATGCCAAATGGTCATATGAAGTAAAGTTTGAACCATCAGATATTAACTGAGTGGATAGCAATAGTTATTTTTCAGCATAAAATAACTGTCATTAAAAACAGGGAGTATCTCTAAAGCTTTTTGCGGTATGTGTATTTGTTTTCAGTTTATTTCGATAGATATTCATTACTTATTATAAGTTCCAGTGTGAATACAAATATGAACATATAAAGCACGTAAGCATGTGAAATGCTCATACATAAATAAATTTTACATATCCCACACAGTCGTGTAACATGCATATTTAGTAGTAGTTATTCGGAGATCAGGGCAACTTCGAGCATTTTCAGGATAAACTCCGTCTTGTCTTCCCGTCTCTCCAACCTCAGTGATATACCTGCCAATACTTTTATGAATACTCTGGTGAACAGGGGTGTGATTATTCTTGAATAGTTTCACCTTTTTGTGTGTGTGTTTGGGGGGGGGGAGGATGAAGAAGCCATAGGCGAAATAAATTGGAAATTAACGTACCACTTCACCGATGTTGTCTTGCACCTTCTTTCCGCATCGGTAAAAGCGTCTAACTGGCAGGCCATTTATTAAAATTAGGTCTCTGTTTCATTTGATCAAGGTCACAATTTTGCTAAGGTCAGTTTTTGGAGCTGTCACAAGTAAGGACAGTTAATTTGGCAACCAAGCTTGCTCATGAAATAACAGAGTAAACTTCAATTTCATACCAATCCCTCCTTTCCTCCTCCTTCCCTCTTATTTTAGATTTTGTGGAAACTTGATGAAGGAATCTGACTGAAAATTCAAGTGACTGCCTATTTCCATTTTCCAAGTCTCACTGTGATAAATTGGTGTCTTGTAATACAACATGGCTACGTAAGTGACTGGACGTAAGATTCCTGGGATACTTTAACTTACTCTCAGCTCAGTAATGTCAGGGGTTATGCTGAATAAAATGAGACAGAGACAGGACCAGGAAACGGTTAATGGAATTATATATTTAAGCACAAATAGTCTGTTTTTCTGCACTGTCAACCCTTTGACTTGTAGGCATATCCAGTACTTTAATCAGTTCGTCTGGCGCAAGCCGAAATAAAACTCGAAAGTGAGAATATTAGTGAAAGTGCCAGCAAGATAACAATTAACTAGAAAGCATACTTTTCTATGAACAATAAATTAAATCGTTTGCCACTAAGCAGAAATAAAAGGCCAGGTGCACAAACATAATTTAATAAGATCCCTGAATTTAGCTTCCCTTGATGTATCGCTGCTGAGGCATATACTTAGAACGGATTAATCATTTCGACATACATGGATGGGAAATTTGTGATGAGGAAAACTTTGCAATCATAAAGAAAAATGAGTATTAAACAGAACTTCTGCAGTAGAATCGAGTGAAATGTGTGTGTGTGCAGGGGCGTACCTAGAGATTTTGGGGCCCGGGGAGCTAGGTTCTTTTGTGGGGCCCCCCTCCTGGAGGAGGGCCCCGCAAAGAACCTAGACCCCCTAGTTCTCAAAACTTATCTAATATCTCAGCCGAGATTGTCGGGATGATAAATATATATATTTTTAAATATTAATTAAAAAGCTTATAAATTTTTAAGGCTTTTTGGGGCCCCCCTCAATTGGGGGCCCGGGGGGCAGTTTCAAACAGCCCCCCCCTCAGGTACGCCACTGTGTGTGTGTGTGTGTGTGTGTGTGTGTGTGTGTGTGTGTGTGTGTGTGTGTGTGTGTGTGTGTGTGTGTGTGTGTGTGTGATCTCTCTCCCTCTATTTATATGTAACATCCGCCACTGCATGTCCGCTGCTAAACAATGGCCTACCCAGCCTTTTCCACGAATTCCTTAGCTGAGCCAATCTCTGCCACGTTTTGCCTGCAAGCTTTTCTCTCATCTCTCCATCTCCTGTCTGGCCTTTTTCTGCTACGCTTACAATCTCTTGGAGTCCAGTCAGTCAGCCTCTTCCTCCATCGGTTGTCCCGCATTCTTGCTACATGACCTGTCTTCCTCCATTTCTGTTCTTTTATAACTTCTGTAAAGTCTTTGATTTTAGTCTGCTCTCTCACACAAGTTGATCTTTTCCTGTCTGTTAAAGATATTCCCAACACTGACTTTCCCTTGCTCACTGAGAGCGGATTAACCGATTTTCCATCGATTTTGTCAGTTTCCGGGTCACAACTGTACGTCATAGCTAGTATTATACGTTTCGTTTTGTCATAAAGACTTTGTAGTTACTTGTAGAGAAGTATATTTTAGACTTGTGGTCGAGCGGCTTTTATATCTTGTAGTAGTTTCCCCACCAGATGTCATGTAGTGACGGGAGAGGTAAAGAATAGTATGGGACTATTTTTATTTGTCTTGGAAATATTAAACAGGTATAATAGTATAAGTCCTGGGTAGCTACCTCCCTGTCTCGCTATCTCTCTCTCTCTCTCTGTTCTAAGGCTAATCTCCGTCTCGACCTCTCTCTAGGGTCGCTTGTCTCCTTCTAAACTCTCTTTCCTAAAATCTGGTGTAGTAGGGTGTGTGTGTCACGTATGTTCCTCATGGCAACAGAACTTTCTCACGAGAGGACTGCTGACAGCTAACTGCATCATCTCCTTACTGGCCGCTGTCGTCAGCTTTCCTCCGTGTAAGCATGTTTAGCGCTGCTCGCTTCGCAAACACAACACCTTCTCATCATTTGACTTCCTGCTTCTATCTGTCTCTCTATCTATCTATTTATCTATCTATCTATTATGTAGTCCTATATTTGCTCGGCCGCGCATGAAATGGCGTACCATCGACATTTAATAGTTATAATATATTAATACATACTACATACACATTATAATGAACTTATAAGCTAATTAAGTGAAATACATAATATTGTAAAGTAACATAATTGTATGAATATTGTATACATATATTATTCATAGTAAATAGTGATTATTCAGTAATATTACATTTTAAATAAGTTGAATACATATTGGAATAAATGCATTAAAGTAAATTATTTAACTGTAATACAGTATGTACTTGGGTTATTATAGTGAAATGCATACATGCAAGAATAAAAATAGTTTAAAATTAAGATTATTGTAAGAGTTATTAATATTTCATTTAAAGATAATGGTACTGGTCTGCCATATATGGGTCATTCTTCTTTGTGTTATTATTATTATTATTATTATTATTATTATTATTTTTTTTTTATATATAATTAATACTATATACAAAATATATACACTTCATTCAGGGTGGTTAACTGTGATGTTAACTCTCCCCCCACTAAACAATGACTCCAAATTAGCAATTCTTGCATGCATTCTGTGCATGGCCAACAGCAATACTGCAACCACAATGCAGATAATTATAAAGACAGAAGGTGCTTGGCTATACACATAATATGGGTTGAACATACTCAAACTCAAATCTTCCCAGGGCTTCATTGTTTCATTGATCAGCTGCATAGTTTCAAACTTAGGTGAAGTCAGCTTAATACTTGTGCTCATGTTTAAGTCCATATCAGGCAGTGGGTGGAAATGTTTGTGTGTATGGTTGATAATGGCGTAGTGATTGATGGTGGAAAAAGTAGACATGGATGGTGTAAATACCGCACAGTAGTCTGGTGCTATGTATAATCCTGAGGCTGATGTATGAGATGGTGATATATCTGGACAGACTATGTAAACTGATGTGTTATGAGGGAAATAAAAAAACTGCGAGTGTCCAATGCGTTGATGGTGTACAAGTTTATCTGGAGCAAAAGTGAAGTTGCAATGATGATGAATATTGTTATTGCTGATGATAGCCATTTCACATGGGACCGTATCAGTAGGCTGAAACGTGAAAATGTACGCAGGACAAAGATGAACAGCATGTAAGGATGTGCGGCACTTTCGCTCAATCGTTGACTCACTTGCGAAAGTGACAGTGTCTCGTCTCTTGGAGACCATGATGAGTTCGGTGTCTGTGTTGATGTTGATGATGACTAAAGTGTTGTTGTTTCTATAGGGGAAGGGGTGTATTTGGTATACTGTGAACAGGTCTTCCGTGATGAATGGTACATGAACTATCACTGATGTTGGTGTTAGTGTTGCTTCCAAGTACGGGTAATATTGCATAAATTCCTACTGCGGAACAATGGCTTCAATTTATGTTTATGTATGCCTTGACTAACTATCTGACGTAGCTCATGAACTGGGAGTAAGTCATTTGTGATCTTGCCATCACCAGCATTCGAAATTCCTTGCATAAGTGCCCTGAAATGATCTCTAGTGTTCTCTAATTGTAGTAGAATCGTGTCAATATGTTCTGTGATGATGGAGAAGTGCTGGAAAAGGGTAACGTTACCCTCCAAGTCATTTATTTTATCTATACTCTCGAGAGCTACGTTTTCTGCTTGTTTCAGATTTTTCACAATTGTTTTCATTGCCGAGTTCTGTCCTGTGATGAATTTATCTTGGTATGTTAGTACCTGAGCTATCTTATTAAATTTTTTGTTTATTTCTTTAAGGTCATCCTCTGTAGCCAATCCAAAGATGTTCCCAAGAATTGCGCCGCCCAGATCGAACAAACCGCGCTTTTGGCGAGTACGTGTGATGTTGTTCCTGTCGCTCAGCACCTCTGTTCCATAAGATGGGAGATCTTGGATCATGACGAGCATAGTTGACTTCGCCTGTTCTAGTTTCCATTTCGCTAACTTCACCATTTCATCCACTTCCTTGGTGATATGTGATTGTGAAACATAATTCCCTATCTTGAAGTCCAGAGTTCGCATCGGCGTCGCAAGTCTTTCTATATAAGTAGGTAAGTCATACAAGTAATCTAGACTTATTTCAGTACTCATGACGTCCTTGACGATTGTAGTCGTGGCCGTTGGAGCTATAGAGGCATCCTTGTCGTACTATATGCTTGGGGTCTAGGTGCGCATATACTCTTACTATGTATAGGAGAATCCATAGCATAAGTCCCTTCATCGTAACCTACCGAAAAAAAAAAATCTATTAATTTCCTATAAAGCTGTGGTTGATGATAGTGATGATGTGCGTTACGGTTGGCTGTTATTTCATTTATAGAAGGAGTTTAAATCGATATTTAATTCTCGTAAATGATGTACTGTAGATTTCATTGGAATAGTTGCACCTATGTTCGATTGTTTGGTATATGACCTTAATTTCTTTTTGTAATCATTGTTGTGTTCTTGCTTGGTTTCTTGAGGTACGTTCACCTGTTCGGTTGTATCCGAGGCTGAATAATTATGTGATAATTCCCTTGAAACTCGTTTTAAATGGTCAATATGAACTTGTTTTTCCTCGCCACTTGAAAGTGACTTAATTAAAACTTTGTTTGCCTTTATGTTAATTACTCTGTATGGGCCCTCAAATTTAGGGGATAATTTATTGTCTCTCGTATGAATGACTCCGTAAACAATGTCTCCTAAGCTGATAGGTGAATCTTTTGCCTTTTTTGTTAAATGCCTCCGTCATTTCTTCCTTGGACATCGTTAATTGTTTTTGCACTCTTTTGTGAATGTCCTGGAATTCACGTAAACGGAGTTTAGAGTAATCATCGTAATTGTATATAGGCATGCTGTCACCTTCTAGGAGCTCATATGGTAATTTTTTATCTGTGCCATATATAATGAAATGTGGTGTGTCACCAATGGATTTATTTATAGACCCATTAATGGAGGCCTCTACTCTGGGAATCCAATCATCCCAGCTTGCATAATTTTCACTGAGAATGTGTCGTAGCACATCTAATACCTTTTATTTTGTCTCTCTACCAACCCATTCGATGCTGGGTGATAGGCCAAAACGTTAACCTTTTAATGTTGTATTGTTTACATATTTCTTGTAAGATCTCAGAATTAAATTCTCCTCCATTATCACTTATTAGTACCTTAGGGGTAGTAAAGCGACATATTACATTATCTGTTATTGCCTTTGCTACTGTCTCTGCTGTCTTATCTTTAATTGGAGCTAAAATGACATAACGGGAAAAATGATCCGTTGCTACGAATAAGTATAGGTTATTATTGTATGATAATGGCATCTTGAGTAAATCAACAGCGACAACGTCCCAGGGTTGATGTGGTACTGGGGAATTACCCATCGGTGCAGGTGTGATTGGGTATCCTTTGTGTTTCGCACATGATTCGCATCTGTCTATATGATTGTGTATATCTCTTCGTAATGAAGGCCAGTAATATAATAGCTGGGCTTGGTTGAATGTCTTATCCTTTCCAGGGTGTCCTGCATGTGGGCTGTCGTGTATCATTCGTAATACTTGGGGTATCATGTCATTAGGTACTACCAACTGGTTAGTATTTCTTTGGCGTTTTGGTTGTTTAGAGTTAATTTTGTATAATGTATTATTGACCATTGTGAATTGTTCAAGTGGGACATGCAGTTTGGGTAATTGTATGTCATCTCCACTTTCTAACTTGTATATTACTTTTGACCATACTGGGTCAAGTCTTTGTGCCTTTGCGATATCCTCGTGGTTTGGGATATTTCCTTTGAGATCTAACGCCGCGACCTGAATTGTGTTCGGGTTCCTAGATAATGCGTCAGCTACTATATTCATTTTACCTGTATATAATGTATTTGTACATTGTAGTTTTCAACTGTACATTTCCATCTTGCTCTCCTCCCAGAAAGGAGTTTTTCTTTAAACATACCCACCAGTGGTTTATGGTCGGTGAATAAGTGGATTTCGTAACCATATACCAAATCTCGAAACTTTTGTAATGCAAAAATCACTGCAAGTGCCTTCTAAGTCTGTAGTGCTATAATTTTTCTCCGCACCTCTTGTCTGTCTGCTGGCAAATGCAATTGGTTGATTCTTTCCTCTTTTATCTTCCTGCATCAGTACAGCCCCTAATCCTTTAACTGATGCGTCTGTACAAATAAGAAATGATTTCGTGTAATCTGGATATGCTAAACAAGGTGCATTCGTTAGTTTAATTTTTAGATTGTTAAATGCCCTTTTTTGTTCTTCTTCCCATTGGAATACAGCATCTTGTTTGAGTAGTTGGAATAGAGGGAAGGCTATATGAGAGAACTGTGGTAAAGGACCTATAGTACCCAGCCAGACCTAAAAATTGTCTAACTTCGTCAGTCGTAGTGGGTTCAGGAAAATCTCTCACTGCCTGTATTTTGTCATCAGTGGTGTGAATACCATCAGAGCTTAATTTGTGGCCTAAGAAATTTATTTCCTTAAAGCAAAATTTGCATTTAGAAAGTTTAATTTTTAATCCAGCATCACTAAGCTTTTGTAAGAGTAAGTCTAATTTCCTGAGATGATCCTTAATATTCTTCGTTGCGATAATAATATCGTCAAGATAAACAAATATTCCTTGTCCTAAAATTCCGGACAATACGTAATTCATAAGACGCTGGAACGTACCGGGGGCTGTCCTCAGTCCCATTGGCATTCTTGTATATTGATAATGGCCTCTGTTTGTTGAAAAGGCAGTGTATTTACGTGACTCCTGAGATACCGGAATCTGATAGTATCCGTTTAGGAGATCGATGGTCGAGAATATATTATTCTCAGGACCAATATTCTGTAGAACATCACTTAGCAATGGCATGGGAAATCTGTCTAGGATGGTGTGATTATTTAGTTTACGGTAATCTACTACCGCACGCATTTCTCCATTTCTCTTGGGCACAAAGAAAGGGGAGCGTTCCACGGAGAAACTGAAGGCTCAATAATTCCAAGCTTTAACATTTCATCGACATACTGATTTGCAAGTGTACGTTGGGAGTGTGGTATGCGATAAGCTGGTACGAAAATTGGTGGTGTTTCTGGGTGCACATTAATCATGTGATTAATCAAGTTAGTACACCCTAATTGTTCTCCGGGCAAGGCTACGGTGTCCCTGTGTGTTTCCAGCAGGGTTAACAAATCATTTTCTTCGTCAAATTCACCTGAGTGAATTAAATTCTCTTTTATTCTTTCTCTATCCGTAGATTTTATCTCACTTGTTACTCCACCAATATTTATTTCCTTCACAGGGGCTAAACATTTTTCAATATTAACTATGCAAGTTCCCTTCTTCAACTGAACTTCCCCATTCATGTGATTAATAATGAATATCTGAGTTAGCCCTTCGTCGTTCGTATGCCATAATGCGTTTTCTACTGACAATCCTTTTACTTTACATAATTCTTCTAAGACAAGAACAGTACTATTCCGTAATTTGCTCTTTATGGTAACCTTCATGTATGAATTAGGTGGTATAACCAAATCATTAGTGAGATGGGCTGGAAAAATTGATAAATCAGTACTGTTATCTGGGTCACTAATTCTGGAGGATGGGGTTGCTGGTGTAAGTGGATCTATACACTCATCTGTTTGTGTATGTTTGTTAAAGCCTTTAATATTACCAATTCTTTTTGGCTCTCTTCTACCAATCGGTGAGGGCTCTGAAAGTATTTCCTCTATAAATTCATTATCAAAGTCTATTCCATTCATTTGTGGGAGTATAGTTATGTTCTCAGTTCTCATGGATCTTAAGCCCAGTAACATATGAGCTTTAATTGCTAAGTTTTCAACGATATAGAACAATGCAGAGAATGGTCTTGTAGTTTCTGTGAAACTGAGATTTAATCTTATCATACCTTTTACTGTAATCTCTTGACCATCTACTGTGTTTAATTCTAAATCAGCTTCATCCAGAAAAGTTACTTTCTTTTTTATTTTTAAGAATTCTATTTAGTTCTTCATGTGTTATTAAGTTCACTGGAGAGCCTGTATCTAAAAATAAGGAAACGTTTTGATCCTCACATACAGCTGGTATCAAGATACACTCATTTCCCAACATGCCTCCTATGTGAAGTTTAACCTTGTTCTTCTTTACGTTTGTTCGTTTTGTCATGACTTGGTCTTCCCCCGATTTGAACATAGACACAATTTTTTCTACTGTTTTGCAATCACTAGTCCAGTGCCCTTGGTATCTATGATGCCTACAGTAAGGACCAAACCCTTGTGTCTTTTGATTATCCTCTTTGCCTTGATAAAGCATTCATACCTTGTGTGTCCTGGTTTTGCACAGTAATGACACAGAATGGACCTATCCCTTGACTGTGACCTACGAGGTGATTTCCCATAAAAAGTGTTGTTTATAGCGCGAGACCTGCTCGGGCTGCGCAAAACTTATGAAACTGCCTGTAGGAAGGCGTGTGGGAACGAGGTCTAGGCGTCTTTGTTTGTTTAGGCTGCCTCATTTCAGGTCGCGATCGATTTTGTTCTCTGTTTGGGGTCGGTGTTGATGTTTTCACAGCTGATACTGTCTCAGGTACCCTGATTCTACTCAGAATGTGCATGTGTGTCGACCACACCTGCTTTACTGCACTGCATCTCTACCTCGTTCATTAAGTCTAGTAAGCACATTCCCGGGGTGTACGCAATTGTTTTGGCGATCTTCAGGGTTCTATCAGGTAATTTACACAAGGCAGCTACATAACCAATGATGTCCACGACGAGGTCTGGGGACATCTTTCCATCATCTGTTATCCACTTAGAATTCTCCAGAGTAGCTAATAGGGTTCTCTTGATTGTGGAGACATCAGCAGTTATTTCACTGAGCATATGGTTTGTAGTGTGCTCCCTTACAAGATCTACAATTTTATGTAATTCTGGAATTATACCTGGCAAGAAGTTCATACCTCCAGAAAATTTCTTCAGAAATTCAGTTTTAAATTCATCATATGTCCTAGCACGATGTAGCTTATCGGAGCGCAATAAATTGCTTGCTGGACATCTTTCCTGGCTTATGCAAGATGAAAAAATAGCAATTTTCTCTTGTTATGACATTTGGTAGCAGCGAACGTATACGAACCTCGTCTACGAATCAACATTAAATTCCTACAAAATATCAAGATTGACAACAACCAACAATATCAGCTCCTGCCCCCTCCGTCTCCCAGATCATTACGCTGATGCAGAGGTCAAGAGATCACTCGACGCCTTGCAAGTAGCTTAACGACAAACCAGCAAATCTGCGGACATCGTCTCCGAATTAAAAGCAAATTTCTACAAAAGCAACCGAGACTACAAGGTTAGCTTCAGTTCTACAAAGTCTACAGCCATCTACAATCAACTACAGCCATCTACAATCAACTACAGCCATCTACAATCAACTACAATTAACAACTCTACGTCGTCTGTATAATCTTCTACACGCACCTACAAGTAGCGGCAGTCTTCATCCCACAACGAATAAATCACTAGAGAAAAGGACAGAGAAAACTTCCACATAGAATAAAGGGAACAAACAAACGAAGAGTGAGACACGACTCACAACTCATCTTCACTCAAGTTACTCATCGCTACTCATTCACTCACCACAGCTACCAGTGTGGGAAGCCGACGTCACCATGTGCTGAGATGACATCACAACGCGAGTCTGCCATGCCAAGCAACGTGTGACTGACACCAGGCACTTCTCACCCACTACTTATTACTCATTATTCACATAGCTCCTACTCATATTCACTTATTTTCACAGTTAAGTTGGAAATTCGACGTTCTATGTTGAGGTTTGCCTGGGACAGCCGTTAACCACTACAAATACCAGGCCATGGAGTTTCCTGAGTAATATCGTCCATCAACACACCACTAGAATTATCAAGAGATCTTCAATCAAACCTGTATTTTCTTCCGAGATCGACTTTTGTATCGACACACCTCTACGATCTGTATCAAGTGGGTAAAATTATACTTGCTCATTTCTTCTCAGTGTTAAAATTAGCTATATTCAACTTATTTAATCATCTAGTTTGCTAGGACATAAATAAACAAGAGGCGTATTTCATAACATCATATCTTAATGACAGGAATATTTTCGCAACCACCCACGTTAATACCAGATGACACACAAATTGCCACAACATCAGACTCACAATTAAGAGACAGCCCACCCATTGTACAACCCACACCACACGTTATAGATAAGGAAACAAATACGGGAGTTTCGGATGATGAGTGGGAAACCCCTTCAGACGTTGAGAGTATCGACTTCGCAGCTGCCTTAAATACGTATGCCAATATACTTAACAGGGTTCACCGGTCCGGTCATACATATTCTACCATTCCCTCACATAACGATAAACTCGTACAAGTTGAATTAACAGGGCAATCATTAAATATGAATCAAGAAACAAATACTGCTGATCTAAAAACCACACCTCACGTTTTTGTGTATCACGAGGATAAGACTGCCCCAAAATTCTCTGGCACAGACAAGGATCGCATTGATGTCATTTCATTAATCAGTCAGTGCGAACAAATGTTCATCAAGCGCCACAGTTTCGTTTCGTTTCTAAAGGCTCCAAAATGCTTGCATGCGTCGGCTTTGGTCGCCTAATGGCGGCTCTCCATGCTGCTCGATCTCTGGCAGCATCCCTATTCTGGCCCTTATCCCTGAGGTCACATTCAGTGACCTCGTCCCTGGTCTTTTTCGGTCTGCATCTCGCAACCCTGCCCTCATCATTAACACCTCTCACTTTCTGCACCCAATTATCATCCCCCATCCTCTCCACATGCCCAAACCATCTCAGTTTACCTCTCCTCATCACAGCACCAATACACTCCAGTATCATCCTACCCCTCAACTCTTCCTTCGTAAACCTAGCCCTCCCAGGCCTCACACTCAGGGACGCACGGCACATCCACCTAATCATTGTCATTTCTGTACGTTTGAGCCTGCGAATATCCTCTTTCTTTACTGCCCAGGTCACACTGCCATATAGCTTTACACTCCTAACACATGCTGCATACAAAAATCCCTTAGCACGGAGGGAGAGCAGAGAGGTACATATTATATATTCGGAATACATATATATATATATATATATATATATATATATATATATATATATATATATATATATATATATATATATATATATATATATATATATATATATATATATATATATATATATATATATATATATATATATATATATATATATATATATATATCCATACATGATAGGCAAGGACGGAAAGCCTTTCAATACCTTAAAAGTGTTGGTTATTATAATAACTTATTATAAACAAATAAACGAAGCAACAACTATATACAATTCGTAACAGTAAATTACAATAATTGTGTAGTATTATTTCAGCAGAATGAGATAAAATGAGCAAACTCACATAACAGGAAAATTAGGCTACCCCAGAAAACATTTGCTTTCCCCCCCTCCCTAGCAACAATGGGGAGTTTACCTGTAGCGAGGTGACGCATTCTTGCAGGGGAGCAGGAGAGGAGGCAGGGACAGAATAAGGGACTTGGAGAGACGTTAGGGACTGGAGGAAGAAGTAGGAGGAGGAGGAGAATGGTGCAAGTCTGAGGAGGAGGGAGTGTGGCTGGAGGGTTTGGAGGTAGGGATGGTTTTGGAGGAAGAAGGATGATGGGGAGGATACTGAGTGGAGGAGGTCTTTTGAGGTTTGGAGGAGAGGGAAGAGCGACTGAAGGAAGAAAGTAGGGAGCTTAAGGAGGGAAGAAGAGGCTTAGGAGTAGGGATGGAGTCCAGGGTGGAAAGGATATCGTCGGCGGAGGGAAGGAGAGAAGTGAGGGATGAAAAGAGGGGTCTGGAGGGAGGGAGGGGCTTGGGTGAGATCGGTAGAGGTTTGGAGGAGGGAGGAAGGGGTTTCGTAGCGTGGTGGAGGTGGAGGGAAGCAGGAAGGAGAGGGAGAGGGTAGGGGACTGGAATTGGTTTATCGGGGTGAGAGGGAGCTGGGTGTTGGGGAGAAGGATGAGAGGGAGGCTTGTGAGAGGAAGAGGGGGCAGGATGGGAGGGTGTGGGGTGAGAAGCAGAGGGGTGAGGTGTGGGGTGCATGGGAGAAGGATAAGTGGGAGTAGGGAGAGAGGATTTTTGGCTGGGTGAATCTGCATGAGAGGGAGCTGGATGAGAGAGAGTTTTGTGAGTGGAAGGGAGAGCGGAGTGAGAGGGAGTGGGATAAGAGGAAGAGGGAGAAAGGTGAGAGGGTTTGGGAGGAAAGGGAGCCGGATGAGAGAGAGGTTTGTGAGAGGGAGGAGGGTGAGAGGAAACTGAAACAGATTTGGCAGGCTTTTTTGGAGTTGGTTGTTTAGAAGAGTGACTCAAATGTGGCTTCTGAGTGGGATGGGGATGGGAAGCTGGATTTTCATGACTCTGCTTGACTGGTTTAGGCGACTGAGTGGGAGGAGAAGGAATTGCAGCGCGAGTGGGACGGGGTGGGAAAGACGGATTTGGAGTGGGTTTGGGTGAGGGAGGATGGGTATGTGGGTGAGTGGAATGGGATAGAACTGCTTGATGTTTGACAAGCTGTTTTGGTGGCGAATGAGTGGGATGGGGAGGGTGTGAGTCAGCGGGGGTGGATGGTTGAATGGGATGGAGCGGGATAAGTGGAGTTTGAGTGGGCTTGTGTTGGGGAGGTTGGAAATGGGAATGAGTGGGTTGGGGTGGGGATGGCTGAAGCTTGGCAAATTGTTCTGGCGGTGAATGAGTGGAATATACAGGGAATGTGTAAGCTGGAGTGAATGTCTGTGTGGGGTGAGTGAGGTAGGCTGGGTGAACATGTGGTGCTTTTTTAGGGTAAGTCTGGATGGGCCGTGGTGAATAGGGATGCACAGATTTATTTGGGTAGGCCGGGGCTTGGGAAGGCTTAGAATAGGCTTGAACAGGCTTCACACTGGCTTGGGGCTCCGAATAGCTTGGTGTTGTCTTAGGATAGGCTACCGAGGGCTTCTTAGTGTAGGCTTGAGTAAGTTTATAGTAGGCTGGAGGTATGGTAAGGCTTGATTGGGCTTGAACCGGATTTTTGTACACTGATGTAGCCCTAGGACTTTCAGTGGATGGCGTGGGTATAGGAAACTGGGCTTGTAAAGGCTTCTTGCTGAGGACTGGAGTGGGCTTGGTAAGGGTTTTGTCCGGCTTTGCGTAGGCTTGGGGTGGGGTGGGCTGCTTGTGGTGAAGGGAGGGTGGCAGTCGATCACCAAACTTACCTTGACACCCCACCACCACAGCCGCCACAACCAACACCTGAAACGGTCATCATAATCATCATCATCATCACTTATTTTGCATTAATTTTCATCACGATCATCATCATAATTTTCTTTTTTCACTATCAGTTGAAACATCCCAGTGAGGGTCTTGCCGTACTATGGGATAGATCCCCAAGAAGTGTCTGGTGTTTTTCAATCACGTATTGCCATCAAAGAACAAGTCCTTAAAGGTACTTGTCTACGGTGGCTGACATCGGGCACCCATACCTCAGAAGGACTCCTTATATAATATTATTTGGTGGGAAGGATTTAGAAACAGGTATATGAAACACAAAATAGGTTAAATTATCTCAGAGTACCCAGTGAAATGGGTCTTACATCTGTTCACTCATTATTCAATCTCTCCAGATCAGTTGAGATGCTAAAGGACAAGATTCTTCAACGGATCGTGGCATTCTAACAAAATATAGCTAATCATATGCAGAGCAAAATTACCAGCGTTCATATCACTAATGTCAGGCATTATTAACACAACTTTTTCTTTCATAATAATGTCGGTGACAGTTATAACTATTAACAGCCGGAAATGCGCATAAGCATAACCAATATATGATGTATGTAAAACAAAACGAAATGTATAGCTAAATATGAGATGGTGTTGATTTTTGTCTCGGTAGGGAATTCGTTGATGGTTTTCTCAATTATAGCATTTTTAGAATGAACCGGTTAGTTATTAATTACTTTCTTCCTTTGAATCTTACCTTGATCCTCATGCTTGTCTGTGACTGAACACTGTGCAGCCTAGCACGGTCACCAGAATTTATATGCATACACCCGCTGCAGTTGCAACACTTCACCATCTGGCACACCATAAAATATCAGCAGACCTAAAATATTATGTAAGCTGAAAACTGCAGAAAGAAGATTCAGATATTTCAGGCTCCGATTTGTATAAATGCACTGTGTTATTTTGCTTCTATTATTATAAATGGACTTGAAACTTTCATTCCATGCCTACAGCTAGACTTATGCACGCTGAGTTTCTCTGACCAAGCAAATGCACTTGTCGCCACCCGCTACGACAACCTTCCTCCCCACCCGATCCCCCTACCCTCACCAACACAACTCTTACTCTCTTCTGAACCATCAGTTTCTTTTCATTAATCTTTCTCTTCACTTAAATGTCCCTACTTACTATCAGTAAGTACACTTCTTACACATGCATAGTTTTTTTTTTTTTTTTTTTTTTACTCTGTACATTGCTCTCTCTGAAATACCCCTAATTCTCGTCCCTGATTCACCAATGAACCAGTGATAAACTCTTTCACATTACATTTTTTTTTAACAGGAATAACAAGTGGCATGGGAAAACTGTACTTTCCTTGTCCTTTCATTAAAAATATATTAGTTACGAGAGGGAGTTGATTATAAGTTTGTTCGTGAATCTGAACCATGGTTAGCAGCGTACCAATGACAGCAACCACTATTGCATAGAACTGACAGTAACGTTTCCGGAATAATATATCATATTCGCTCGCTTTTCTTACTGCTGTATTTAATAGTTTCTTTGCCTCTGTGTTTATCTTCTTGCTTCTTGGCACTTCACTCTCCTTCGTCCTTTTTTTTCCTCACTTCTTCTCTTTCCCCATCGTCTACAGTTACAACCGCTGCTGGTCTTTCTTTCCCCCCGAAACTCATCCACCTCATTATAATTACTAGCCCGGCCCTCAAGCATACACGTGACTTTTAACCAGTAATTAGCGTAGTAACCACCTGTTCTTTCTCTCACTTTCTTTAGCCCACCAGACTCTCTCCTTTTCACTATCATTACCTTTTTGTCAGTAATTGCACATCGTGTCTCAAGTTTTTTTTAAACTTTTATGTTTTAGGTACAACTATTCTTAGCTTTCATTGTTTCTTGTGTCACCGGGTAGTATTATTTTTAGTGAGGTTGAAGGCGTAGCTATTGTGGTCGTGTCCATTTTTGTGTATGCACAGTATATTTTGTCGGTGTATGTATGCTATGCATGTGTATGTATGAATGTATGTATGTATGTAAGAATATACCTAGCCTATATGCATGTATGTTTGCATGGAAGTATGTATGTATGTTAAAAACATCTCATGAAGTATGATCTGATACCCACCAAAAGTGGCACATATACGAGTAGCCTACTGTGTGTGAGTCTAGGAAGAAGCGAGCTGAGTTAGGCGCAGATTGATCAAAGGTCAAAGAAGGTCAAGGTTACGGGTCAGGAGCAAATTTCAAGGCGTGCTGGTATCTCGTGAGCGCCTACTCCGATTTGGGTCAGATTTGACACATGCACTGTGCGTGTGGAACGATCAAAAGTCACTGACAGTCATCTCATGAATGCTTACTCTGATTTGGACCAAACTTGGTACATACATTGTGTGTGCGGATGGGAAGAAGTGATTTGAATTTGGTGTATATAAGTCAAAAGTCAAGGTCACGGACCAAGGCCAAAATTCGGAAGCGGTGCGGTGTGGCTCTGTTTTTTGAGTATTTTAAATTTGTGTTTGGTTGTTGCTGGGACCGCTTTCATTATTTGGATTTCCCCTTCTTGTGTTTGCATTCCATTTTCAGTGTACGTATACCTCCTCGTTCCATTATGAGGGCTGCTGGTTGTCTACATGCACTACTTAATTTTTTTTTTTTTTTTTTTTAAATTGACCTAAGTGCTGCCTACTAAAGGATGTCAACCATAAGTAGCTTCGTTTGTACGGCATTTTTCACTTATCTCAGTCGTATGCTCATTCAGCACTCTCAGGCTTCTATGATACTTTCATCTGAATAAAATCGTCTGGAGTTAGCAAGAATATAATGCTAGAGCTGTTACGACCACGAAAGGGTTAATGTTCGTAGTAATAGGACAGTATTAATAGTCAGAGGATCTTAAGACTAATTCTGAGCTGAAAAAATCGTTTGGTGTTAACTGTAGTAAAGTATGAGAACTAGAAAAGAAGCGACAGTGAAAGCGTATTATCCCTTCTGCTCCAGCACGCATCAGCTATTCAACACATCTTCGAGTTCTCAACTTCAGGCTACTGTATGTTCAACGAATTTGTCGCTGATTCACACACTCATTTTATTCACCAATATTTTCACTCATAAATACTGCACACCGAAGGCACTTAGCCCCACCTGACAGCAAAGATGAAACGAGATGCGTGAGTGTAGGTAACTGGCATATTGATCGGCGCTGAGCTTGATGAAATAGGGACTAGATTGACTCCCATTGACTACGAAATTCACTCCAATTTGTGTTACTGCAGTGACAAGCATACTGACTTGTTCCACTTTACTGTAGTGCCAACCAGACTGACTAACACTACTGTTACTGCAATGACGACCACATTTGACTGGTACCAATGTTTCTGCAATAACGACCAGATTGGGTAGAACTGATGTTTCTGCAATGACGACAAGGCTAGCATTAGTATTACGAAAAGGACCAAATTGATTTGTGCAAATTATATGATCCTTTGAGACTTTACTAAAACAGGTATGTGTCACGAATCAATTCGCGACATTTCCCTTTTGTGAGAAGCCACGAACTATTAGTGGAAAACTCACTGTGTATCGCTCAGTTAACCGTTTCTCTCTCCATTTCGGAGTATACTTTTCAAAACATTCGTCACTTTCAAAAGTGACCGATTTAATGCACGTCACTAAGTGCTCTACTGAGCGATACAATTGTTTCTTTATCGTTTGCCTCTGCTTGCCTAAACCGTTAGCCACGCCTTCTTCCGGTGGCTTGTGCGTCCTGCCCATACAATGTATTTTGAAGGCAGTCTAGTGTTTGTTGTGACGGAGAAAGGTCCTGTGCTCAAGAAGTGTGAGAGGTCAGCTAGCGCCCAAGCTCCACTAGTACAGTTAATCCAAACTCCCACCCCCTGGGTGATACACAGCATTCATCGATCAGTATTTCCTTTTTGTATTTTGTAGTCTTAAGAGTTTAGTTAAGGTGTTTTTTTCCTAGGCGTAAGTATTTAGCTTTTGTGTGAGTGAGTGAGTGCGTCTCATTAATTTGATTTGAATTGTAACGTTAAATTTATTTTTGTAATCAATAAATTTAACAGTTCTTTTTCTTGAGCTTAATGTAAAGTAAAATCTTGTTTCATTTCTCCAAATTAAGCTTATTTTCCATATAGCTCCTAGCTTGCATAAACGTTTGCCTTCATAACTGGTACTTAGACCAGTCTTGTTGTATTAACTTAAAATCCGTTGTGCCAGATAGGAGTTAAAGCATCAGCAAGAGCCTGATATTATTATTAGTATTAGTTATTTATTGTCAGGGGTGAAGTAACTTTCTCCAGAGGCTAACAGTACAGTAATTCAGCAATTGTGAGTAATTAGTCTCTGCTGTGTATTGTTGAGAAAGTTTTTAAATTCTCGTTCTTAGAGAATCGTGCACGATTTAGCAAGACAATCATTGTCCCTGCTCTTTAATATTATTGAATATTAATATCAATTGAATAATATTTAAGCATTTATTTCAAAATTACCGTGATATTATAAAAACCCCGTGACAATTGGCGACCTCATTCCAGGATATTAACTCCTAGCTCTAAAGCTATTCACGAGATAGTGCTCACTCGTTCATATTTAGGAATTTATTAAAGTTTATAGGCACAAGTTTACTGGTGGTTACCGTTGATTTAGCAAGTGAATTTTTGCTTTATTAATCAATAGAGTACTTAACTCTAGTTTATTCTTGGTAACGCCAGACGATTTTATTCGCTCCTGGGTAGCCGCCATACCCATTGTGTTAATTATTGAGAGTTCTTAGTTATTCGCATTTTTGCTTTAATCTTTGCCAGTTAACTAGATAAGACTGGTCACCACTAGCTTGTGTCTGTATTCTTTACTTGTGTTTATTAGTATTCGTCGCTAAGCAGTCAGTACTCAGTTTCGGTTACTTAGTAAATTGAGCTAGCATCATGGCTACTACTGTATTTTTACAGGAAGCCAAAGAAATGGGTCTTTCGGACCCAACCGAAATTAAAGAGTATATACTCTCACGGCATAATCAGGAGCAGCAGCGCGAGAATGATGCCCGTGAAGAGCGTAAGATTCAGCGCGAATACGAGCGAGAACAGCGCGAATACGAACGTGAGGAACGAGAGAAAGAACGAGAACATGAACTTGAAGTGCTGAAGCTCAAGCGAGATTCCTTGGCTTCAGACACGTCTGGTGCAGTTGGTCCAAGCTCCACGAGCGTTCTCCCTGCACATGTCCTGGCGACCCCACGCATCAAGCTTCCCTCATACAAGGAAAGCGAGCGAATCGAGCCGTACATAGCTCGTTTTGAGGACATGGCAGACTTATATCAACTGGATGAGGCAGCTAAGCGGCTTCAGTTTCTTAGACTATTTGAGGGCCCTGCTCTCGATATTCTCCACAGAATTCGTGGAGACAATCTCACATATGAGATGATGAAAGCTGCACTCATTAAGGCGTATGGTCTCACAGTAGACGACGCCAAAGTTCAGTTCATGCGAGCTCAAGTTCAGTTCATGCGAGCTCATCTCCAAGACAAGGAGACAGCTGTTCAGTTCCTTGATCGTCTCACAGCTTACTTAAATGAGTGGATGGAGAAAGATGAAACTCCTTCCACGCGTGAGGGGATAATTGACCTTATGCTGCGTACACAGCTAGAGAGGTTGTGGCCTGCTGAGCTCATAGCACAGCTTAAGATCTGCCAGGTGAAAGATGCCAGCCAAATGGCAGAGAAGGCTGACGCATTCTTTACTGCATACGGGTATCAAACTCGTAAGCAAAACACCTGGAGCAGAAAAGATACTGCCAAGTCTGGGAAGCTGTCTCAGACTGAATCCCAGCACCAAGGCCGTTCTCAGAGTAATGGTCAAGGTCCAAGCAAACCACAGAAGGACCAGGGGCAAAATACACAGCAGCCTGCTTGGAAGAGGTACAACAAGTACCCTAACCAGCAGCAGTATCAGCCACGCAACCGACCGTCGGGACAAACTTTTTCATCACCAGCTCAAAAGAGGCAGGAAGCGAATGCAGCCTTCATTCCTCAGCAGCAGCATGGTGGTCACGTCCCTACCAGTGTGGGTACTCCCCCACAGTTCACTAGTCCCACAGTGACAGTGAACCCCCCTCCACAGATGGCCAATGTTCCATCTTCCCAATATAACCCTCAAGGCACAATGTTCGCCGCATCAGTTCAGCAGCCTCATGAGTGGCTAGCTGCTTCCTCCACAGGCCCTCCCACAGGTGACAGTACCTTCCTTGTTCAGCAAGGGTTTGTGGGAGACATTCCTGTGAAGGTCCTGAGAGACAATGGTTCCTCAGGTTGCTCTGTTAAGCAGGGTTTAGTTCGGCCTGAGCAGTATACAGGTCGACAGATCCATGCAAACCTTATTGATGGATCAGTGAGATTGTTCCCTGAGGCATGTATCCAGGTGGCATCTCCATTTTATACTGGTACAACACTTGCAGTTGTCATGCCAGAACCCTTATTTGAACTCATCATCGGCAACATTCAAGGAGTCAAGGATAGTTGCTCTGATGATGATGCTACTCAGACTTCGGCTGCTGCGGTAACACGAGCCATGGCTGAGGCTCCAGACTGTGCACCCCAGTGATCATTGAATCGCCGCAAGATCTGATGTGTAGTCAACTTGTTGTACAAGAACAACATTCTGACCCGAAACTTGCTGCCGTGCGGAACAAACAAAAGGGTCGAGTGATTAAGTATTCACGGGGAGGTCGAGCCAAGTTCCTTCGCAAACAAGGACGGCTCTACCGTGAGTCACGAACACCCGAGGGCGAGGTTCGACTGCAGTTTGTCGTTCCCGCCAAGTACCGCCTAGCATTGTTACAATGGGGTCATTGTTCAGCCTCAGGAGGTCACATGGGGAAAAGGAAGACCCAGGGCCGTATCCGAGCTGACTTTTTCTGGCCAGGGATGGGACGAGACATAGATAGTTTTGTCCGTTCCTGCAGTGTGTGTCAAAGTAACACCACTAATCAGGGACTTGCCCTTCCTGTGCCGTTTGTAACCACACCTGTAATCTCTGAGTCAGTTGAGAGACAGGGTAGTGGTGAAGTGGGTGCAGACCTGACGTCTCACCCATTGGCCCCACAGGACACAGTATGTCCAGGGCCTGTACATACATATTATGTACCGTAAGTTAAGGGGGAAGTTGAGAGGCGACTCGAGGCTATGGAAGACCCGAGTTTGCACAAGGATTCTCAGCTCCCCAATACTAATATAAGTACTGTAGGTTAAGGGGGAAGTTCGAGAGAGAACTCCGCAGAGGCGACTTGAGGCTATGGAAGACCCGAGTTTGCAAAGGATTCTCAGCTCCCCGATACTAATATAAGTACTGTAGGGTAAGGGGGAAGTGAGAATTCCGCAGAAGCGACTTGAGGCTATGGAAGACCCGAGTTTGCACAAGGATTCTCAGCTCCCCGATACTAATATAAGTACTGTAAGTTAAGGGGGAAGTTGAGAGGCGACTTGAGGCTATGGAAGACCCGAGTTTGCACAAGGATTCTCAGCTCCCCGATACTAATATAAGTACTATAGGTTAAGGGGGAAGTTCGAGAGAGAACTCCGCAGAGGCGACTCGAGGCTATGGAAGACCCGAGTTTGCACAAGGATTCTCAGCTCCCCGATACTAATATAAGTACTGTAGGTTAAGGGGGAAGTGAGAATTCCGCAGAGGCGACTTGAGGCTATGGAAGACCCGAGTTTGCACAAGGATTCTCAGCTCCCCGATACTAATATAAGTACTGTAGGTTAAGGGGGAAGTTGAGAGGCGACTTGAGGCTATGGAAGACCCAAGTTTGCACAAGGATTCTCAGCTCCCCGATACTAATATAAGTACTGTAGGTTAAGGGGGAAGTGAGAACTCCGCAGAGGCGACTCGAGGCTATGGAAGACCCGAGTTTGCACAAGGATTCTTAGCTTCCCGATATATAAGTACTGTAGGTTAAGTCACAGGTTGAGGACCCGTGTGCAGTTTGAGGCTATGGAAGACCCGAGTTTGCACAAGGATTCTCAACTTGCCAACCATGATCATGTGCTAAAATTAATGGCGACCTCGAGTGTACTTTTCATAGCATGTACTGATTGCTAGGCAGAGAGAGTAATTGTAACGTAATAAGAATTTTGTCTCATTGACACTTTTGATGCTCCACCTTAATTGGTTTTGCAGGTTCAGCAATGGGTGTAGCAGTTTTGCTGTGCGGCCCAGCTGATCGTCTGCCGCACGCTGCCGCCTCTTCTCCTCTGCCTTCGTCGTCGTCATATTATTATTATTGTGTCATTTTACACATAGGTACAGTCACACTACAACTGTCACACCTACACCGTGTATTACATACATCACACTACACAACAATTAGTTGTCGGTGTAAATGTAGCGACTTTTCGCTCAGTTTGACCTGAGTACAGGATTTTCACCGTCGTCATGGAGTTTTTCCCTCAAGCTTGCTTCTATTAACGTAATTACGAGGTTTTTTCGCTCACTGGCGACTGCGACTTTCTCCTGTAGCAGGATAGCACACACACCACAGTGTGAATCTTGTGTGAATGACTTAGGATGTGTACACATATATATATATATCCACAAATTTTTTCCCATAAGGAAAAAATTTAATTTTGTAGGGGCGTAATGTCACGAATCAATTCGCGACATTTCCCTTTTGTGAAAAGGCACGAACTATTAGTGGAAAACTCACTGTGTATCGCTCAGTTAACCGTTTCTCTCTCCATTTCGGAGTATACTTTTCAAAACATTCGTCACTTTCAAAAGTGACCGATTTAATGCACGTCACTAAGTGCTCTACTGAGCGATACAATTGTTTCTTTATCGTTTGCCTCTGCTTGCCTAAACCGTTAGCCACGCCTTCTTCCGGTGGCTTGTGCGTCCTGCCCATACAATGTATTTTGAAGGCAGTCTAGTGTTTGTTGTGACGGAGAAAGGTCCTGTGCTCAAGAAGTGTGAGAGGTCAGCTAGCGCCCAAGCTCCACTAGTACAGTTAGTCCAAACTCCCACCCCCTGGGTGATACACAGCATTCATCGATCAGTATTTCCTTTTTGTATTTTGTAGTCTTAAGAGTTTAGTTAAGGTGTTTTTTCCTAGGCGTAAGTATTTAGCTTTTGTGTGAGTGAGTGAGTGCGTCTCATTAATTTGATTTGAATTGTAACGTTAAATTTATTTTTTGTAATCAATAAATTTAACAGTTCTTTTTCTTGAGCTTAATGTAAAGTAAAATCTTGTTTCATTTCTCCAAATTAAGCTTATTTTCCATATAGCTCCTAGCTTGCATAAACGTTTGCCTTCATAACTGGTACTTAGACCAGTCTTGTTGTATTAACTTAAAATCCGTTGTGCCAGATAGGAGTTAAAGCATCAGCAAGAGCCTGATATTATTATTAGTATTAGTTATTTATTGTCAGGGGTGAAGTAACTTTCTCCAGAGGCTAACAGTACAGTAATTCAGCAATTGTGAGTAATTAGTCTCTGCTGTGTACTGTTGAGAAAGTTTTTAAATTCTCGTTCTTAGAGAATCGTTGCACGATTTAGCAAGACAATCATTGTCCCTGCTCTTTAATATTATTGAATATTAATATCAATTGAATAATATTTAAGCATTTATTTTAAAAACACAGTGATATTATAAAGACACCGTGACAGTATGAAACTTAAACCAATTTAACGAAGGATTTCAATCGGTAGAGAGGTGGCCTGCAGTCCTGTCGGACCCAGGTTCAAATCCTCGCTGGGGCAGGGAACAGTTTAAGGATTTGAATTTCATTAAATTGGACTTTACCGATCTACCAGAAGACCCGCCGATATGTCGTAAAAATACCCTCGCTAATACCAATACACCAGTCCTGTATGAGACAGCCCTAGCGTGTATTCAATATGGACGGTGGGTGTTAGCGCCGAAGTGGAGGCATGTAGAGGTGTATAGAATGTAGGAGGACTACTGGGCCTTGGGAGCAGACTGTGAAGCCTATGCCCAGAGACGGACTCATAAAAAAAAAAAAAAAAAAAAAAAAAAGGAATTTTCAGGTTACGAGGAACAGATGTAAATGTGTAAAGCGAAGTTCTTCAAGATAGTTGAACTAATGTGTTTCCGTTAAAAATTGTCGCATAGAAAACAGAACATTATCAACGTTTATTGTTCTTAGTAACCATGTATTTGTTGTGTGCAGTAAAATGAACCACACTTAATATCATGATCGGTCACAGCATACATGAACGCTTTCACCACATGACGGCACCATAATAAAGAAGCTGAAGCTGGTACTCAGTGGTATTGAAAGTGTACGATGAAATATTCCAATTCACCCTAGAAAGAAAACACAATTTTCTGCATTTTATTGAAATCTGTGAAATATCATTGAGTTTAGGGAAGAAGGAATACTGTCTACTTATGAAGGTGTGCACAAGTGATGGATTGCAGTGTTGTGAAGTAATCGTCAGTGTGTCCCTCGCCCCCCCCCAAAAAAAAAAAAAAAAAAAGATTCCTGGACCTCAGAGAACCAACTTTCTAATGTATGTGCAGACTCTGAGGCATAAAATAAATTTTATGTTTCCCCTGTTCGTAGTTCTTGGCAAAGGGTGTTAATTACGAGGACACGGTCATTGTAAATAATAATTTTGTAGGGTTTTGCATTACACTACAGGCTGTTAGCAAACAGTATCTTCTCTTTCCTTAGTAACGCATCAGAACTTTTGCTGTATATTATAAAGCCGATGGTTTAGGGGAACGAACTTTTCATAGACTTAAAAATTTGGTTATCAGTAAAGGATGAACCGGTTAATTAGCATATATATATATATATATATATATATATATATATATATATATATATATATGCAAACTAACCACAGGAGAAATGAAAGGAGCGACAGTGAGTACTTTCGTATTTTACATCTTCAGACAGTGAGACAGAATCGTAAAGGGTAGAGGTCTTTTATGCACACCCGCAGCAGGTAGTGGCACACAGAACAATGGATGACCTGAATTTTTACCTGCAGCTAAACTTATGGTCACCTGCAGCAGGGAGTGGAACACAACAAAGGATGACCTGAATCTAAAAATGCACGTGACAAAGGAGGAGGGAGTAGGAGGGGAGGAAAGGGGAGTGGGAGGGAGGGGGAAGGGGGAGTTGAGGAGGGGAAAGAGGAAGGGGAGAGGGGGAAGGAAGGAGGGGATAAATACTGCTGCTTAAGACCTAGAGGATTAATGCTTGGTGTGTCCCACTCAAGTGTGACTACACCACCAGGAGATGACAGGGAACAATCACGTGTTAGTCTGGGGGATACTGCTTTAAAATTAATTCATTTAACAATTTATCACACTTAAAATGACCATAGCTCATGTTTACATTCTTTTCATATGTGCCAGAAATTATACAAGATTCTATTACATTTCTTTCATCTTAGCTTTTTGATCTTGCTAGAATCTTGGAGCCTGTCCAGTCAATATGGTGATCACTGGATGCTTTGTGCGAAATAAACCACTACTCTGTTGGGCTGTCCTTACACTGTATTTATGTTGTGAGATTCTAGTTTCCAAATCTTTTCCAGATTGTCCTATGTAAAATTTGTTACAGCTTTTACACGGGATTTTGTAAACAACGCCTGAATTACTGAAAGGGCTGTTCTTGATGAGGGTTTTTTTTTTTATGGTGTTCCCATATTTGAATACTACTTGTACATTGAGTTTCCTCAGTATGTGAACATCAAGAAAATTTTCATGGAAGGGGAGGACAAAGGTTCTTTGAATAAACTAGCGATCTGGCTTATTAGTTTTCCCTTCTAGGAATCGTTTCTTGGCTGTATTGTGGCACTGAGTTAGTATGCTTTGTGGATATTTTAGCTTCTTTCCAATACTCTGAATCATTTTTAGTTCATCATCTAAAAATTCTGGGTCTGAAATTCTATATGCTCTTAGGTACATGGATATGAACACAGATCTTTTTACATTAATACGATGGTTTGAGTAGTAATGAACATATGACATAATATTTGTAGGTTTTCTGTATACATTAGTCTTCAAAACATTTTGGTCCCTGATAACTTTTACATCAAAAAATGGCAATTCATTATCCAATGAGTAAACTTAATCGATGGAACTAACGAATTTAATTGCAGGAGAAATTCATCAATGGGAAGACTGTTAGGCCAGAAGCACAGGATACCATCAACGTATCGGAGCCAAACTATGTTTGCTCCTTTATGGAGGTCAGTAAATGTATCTCAAAGTATTCCATGTAAATATTTGCCAGAACTGGGGAGAGGGAATTACCCATGGCCATACCAAATTTTTGTGTGTAAAATTTACCTTCAAAGGTAAAAGAAGAGTTCACAATGCACAATTTAATTAGCTTGATAATGTTTTCAGAGGGAATACCATCAGTGTTACTACTCAGAATGCTTGGCAGGAAAGTTAAAACATCATCAACAGGGACATTTGTGAATAATGATTTAACATCAAAGCTGACTAATTTGGTATCCACCGCACGACCGGCCTATCCCAACCGAAGTGGGGACGATACAGCCAATGTATCTCTACGAAGTGGCTTAGGCTGTCTGGTAGAGACTGTATGTAGGGTGTGAAGTGCTTGTAAGTGTAATTGTGGTGTTGGAGTGGCTTTGGATGTGTGTGTAGTCTGTGAACCAAGTGTAATTGGCCCGCGCAAGCCGACTGGGTGCAAGCACACTTTTATAGTAAGCGACGCTGGTTCAACCACAGCATCCCTTATGTCCGCCAAGCAGTACCTGGCCAAGAGAATGCTCCCAAAGTTTTTGACCCTGGCGGGGTGCGAACCCTCGCTCTCTAGTGTGAGAAAATGCGCACTTTACCACAGAGGCTTCATATATATATATATATATATATATATATATATATATATATATATACTGTATATATATACTGTATATATATATATATATATATATATATATATATATATATATATATATATATATATATATACTGTATATATATATATATATATATATATATATATATATATATATATATATGGCAGCCACTATCCTTCCACTTGATACCTTACTACCTTTGGGTGACTGTACACTCTGGATAAAGCAAATGGCTTCCTTAAACCAAGGAGACAATTTACTACGAGGGATGGTAATTACATATCTAAATGGCGCTTTTCTCGTGTGATTAAGGAGCTCCAGCTACGCTTTATATCTGAGGAATGGTTGGCGGTTATTGTTCACGTAATATCATTCAGGTATGAGCTGGGATGGTCACCCTGACCTTAAATGTCAGGACTGAGGTGTCTAGCCCCGGACTCTTACACTCTTGTATTACACTCGTTTCTTCTCAGGGTACCTCATATACAAATTCCTTTAATTTTGTCCGATGTAAATTTACCATTTATTCTTCAGGCTATCCGAAGTATAGCTGTTCTTCAGGTAATGCTATGGCACACCTAATGTCTGACTTGGCTCGTATTTCTGACTGAGATAAAAATAATTTTGTTGTTTTTAATGCATCAAAGACTCAGTTTTTACACCTCTCAACCCGACAAAATCTTCTACAGGTGTACCCACTAATGTTTAATAATATTCAGCTTAATCCTGCATCATCCTTGAACATGCTTGAGGTTTCATTTACTTGGGACTTATCTTGGAAAGATCATATTATATCTCTTGTAAAATCTGCTTCCAAGAGATTAGGTGTGCTAAGCCGACTCCTTTCCTTCTTTACTCCTGCACAGTTGTTGACTCTACACAGGAGTTTTATCCACCCCTGTGTGGAGTACAACTCTCATGTGTGGGGAGGTTCCCCACATACAGCTCTTCCCAATAGGGTAGAGTCAAAGGCTTTACGTCTCATTAACTCTCTTCCTCTTACTGACTCCCTTCAACCTCTGTCTCTTCGCCGCACTGTTGCATCTTTATCTCTTTTCTATCGCTACTTTAGTGGTCACTGGTCCTTTGAACTGTCTGCATGCATTCCTCCACCTCAACAATGGGCGCATAGCACCCGTCTAGCAGTAAACTCTCACTCCTTTTCTGTCCAACTCTCTAATGCAAGAGTTAACCGTTACTCCCAGTCCTTCATTTATGCAACAGGTCAACTCTGGAACTGTCTCCCTCTGACTGTATTTCCTGCTTCCTACTATCTCCAGTCTTTCAAACGCAGTGTGTCCAGGCATCTCGAAATGAATGAATTTTGAATGTGGCTCTCTCTTGTATTTTGTTTTTCTCTTGGAAGGAACAGTTATTGCAGGCTCGTGGCCTTTGGTTCCTTCTTCCTCGCATTAAAAAAAAAAAATCTGCGATTCATTTTGAGGCTGTATATAACTTTTGACACCAGTTCATGTAAAGTATATTGAACCAAGGAGGCAGAACTACACCATAAGGTCCCTGACAAGCTCGTGCCTTTCAGATGATGTATGTTAGTTGCAAAACCCCTTGTGTGTTCATCAGAACCGATACAGTATTCCGCCCACCCCCTCCGGCCAAATGCTTATTACTTTTTGTACATTTTTTGCTATAATTACTCTGCCAGTCACCTCTGAGGGCCTTTGCATTCACTGTAGTGTATACAGTATAGTTTGGTTAAGAATAAAATGGTTGACATTGTCCACCAGTCTCAGTTATTGTGTGATATTCCCATATGAAATCATTAGTGTAATATTCAGCCAGGCCAAACTGAATGAATAAATAAATGAATTAGAATGGCGAATACCTCCGCCAACGCCCTATCTCGCAATGTTAAAAATAGTGAAAAAAAAAAAAATGGATCCGACTTTTTACCCGGATCCGCACCAAAATTTAATGGAGTGTACTCTGGGCCAAAGCCCATTCTTCTACCAAGTTTCGTGGAAATCCGTCTAGTAGTTTTTGTGTGATCTTGCTCACAAGCCACCAACAAACAAACAAACGAACGGCCAGGGGTGAAAACATAACCTCCTTGACGGAGGTAAAAAAAAAAAAGAAAAAAAAAAAAAGGAGTTACGCCATACATGACCCCTCAGGCCTTCCACTAAGTTTGGGTATAATCGGATCAAAACTGTTTGAGTTATATTGTTAACACCCACACACACGAGTCGAACTCTGGCTTTCCTCTTTGACCTTGGCCTTTGACTGATTGCTCTCAAAACTGAACCACTTCATTCTTTCCATATTTGCAGCCCTTCCCCCACGTTTGGTCTAAATTAGAGTAAAACTGGTTAAGGTTATTTTGTTAGGTCAGACTTTGACCTAGCTGTGTGACCTCGACCTTTGACTAATTATTCTGGAAAGACGGTAGCTTATACATTGCCTGTCCCTTAAAATTTACACCATTTTTTTTTTTTTTTAATAAGAGAAAACCTCCAAGATATTTTGTTAACACACACACACACACACACACACACACACACACACACACACACACACACACACACACATACATCTCTGTCAAAGACAAAACACAGCTGTCGCTTTGCTAGTCGCGGGTGTAAGAACAGAGCTAAAATGTCATGTATGTAATCACTTTATTGTCTCTCTTTTCGTTCCAAGATTCTTAAGAAATGAGTTTTGATCAGGAAATTTTGTTCCTAGTTAGCCTTTTTCTGCCAATCTGTTTGCACTCTAAACTGAAATGGGGACCTGGTAGTGAAAATCGACTGTTGCATGTCATAGTCCGGTGGAATGTTTGCCGGGTGCATTCTATATCATTTACACGGTTACGTCAGTGGACAGGACTGCATGCGCTCTTACTTCGTCAAGGATTGTGTGGATACATGGGTCTCACGCATATGACCCATGTGTCTGCCTCTGTTGCTGGAACTGATACGATCTGTGACTATATCTGGTTTAATCTTACCTGTTGGAAAACTACAACCTCTCCATATCAAATGCTGAACTGTCGGGGAGTTAAATATGTTGCCAGCTGTATAAAAAAAAAAAAAAAAAAAAAAATGATACTTGGATCGGGTATCATACTCTATCATTAAATAACAACTAATTGGCTGAGCTTCTGTTACAAAAAACATGACGTAATTTTGGTGTTAAACGAAAACACCCTCTAGATTTTTGTTATGATGTCAGTAATGCTATTTGCAGCCTATGGTCAGTACTGTGTAAACTGGTAATGATATTTTCTTCACCTGCAGATGAGGCTACTTTGTAAGCAGCCACACGTGCCTAGGGAACGGTGGTGGAGGTGAGTAGTAACACATACTCTGTCTTATTTGATCATGCACTTTATTTCCTGAGCAGTTCACAGTTATGGAGAATGAACTACACATCAGAACAGTGAATATCAGTATTTACAGTAATCAGTCACACTTTTTAATGATATACATTACTTATGTTCCCAGCACAGCAGTGTATATCAGTATTTATAACAACCAGATACTCAACGTAACGAGATACAGGCTCAGACATGCGAGTAAACAAAATTAACAAAAACGTTGAAGTGTATGTTCAACAAACAGCAGCAAAACAACAACAATAAATAAAGATATACCATCCATATCCACAGTAAACGAACAGGAGTTCATACTAGACTAGGGAATAATTACAAAACTAACTTCTTTATAATGACGTTCAGTTTCGTCTCATTCTTATTACTTCAGCACAATTCCACCAGGATAGGAAAAGTTTATCACAGGGTTCGAAGCTGCATATACTAACCCTGTTATACGAAGGTTCTCTCCCAGACTGAATATAATCGTCTGACTGCATAAGAAAATACTTGGAAAGACGATATCCTAATGAAAGGGTCAGTGAATGACAGTTGTGAGGTATGCTATGGATGGGAGGGAAACACAAGAAAGAGCTTAATTTCTCACTTAATCTAACGCATTGGGCTACACAGAGCCCATCTTCATAGAGCCTGTGTAGTTTGAAATGTTGGAGAAATAAAAAACTTCACCCCTTGACCCCAGGATGTCAGTATTATTATATTCCTGATCTCCTATCACATTATTTCGCTTAGGATTCTGGAAATGAAGGAATAACAGTCTACATTAACTCCTTCACTACTAGAGATCCTTTCGAAGAGACCACTGGATTCAAGGATTTAAGTGTTTGCATGTTTCCTTCTCACAAATTTCACTCACTTGTCAAAATGCGCCGAGTTCTTGTAAGACCTCTTTATTAGCGATTTATTTTTCCATAATGCATATGGAGTCAATTCTTTTTATTTTATGTCGTTTCAGTATCAACATAAATTACATCAGTAACATGCCAGACGATACTGAGCTGCAATATACAATATAAATCGCCAAAAAAAAGGTGTTAAGGAGTCTTCAGTGCCAAACCAGTCACTTAGGAATACATGGGCTCGGGTGGGGCGGGGTGGTAGCTGGGGGCATTTTTAATATCTCCCTTCACCATAACATCAGCCATTAGACCGTGGCCGTTGTCCACGTAGGTGACGGTCTTCTTACGGCCATCGGGGAGGTCCACTGTATAGCTGCCCTCGGTCTTGTACCCGTCGCGCGTCTCCGAGACCCCGAAGTTAGGGCCGGAGTAGTGATTGGAGACGTCATATTTATAGGTGTATTTGGGAGGTTTCTGTGGAAGGTGGATGACCAGTTAACTTTCTGATTAGAATGGAACAAAACTGTCTGGCATCAGGCAGACTACAATACCTGTCAAATGGTGCAGCAGTTGTGGTTCGAGACGTGGATGTGTATCTGGGGAGTTCTGTGGAAAGGATGGGTGAGTTTTTTTTTTTTATATGAGGAAGAAGGAACCAAAGGCAATGAGCCCGCAAAACTGTTCCTTCCAAGAGAAAAACAAAATACAAGAGAGAGCCAAATTCAAGATCCATCCATTTCGAGATGCTTGGACACACTGCGTTTGAAAGACTGGAGATCATAGGAAGCAGAAATACAGACAGAGGAGAAACAGTTCCAGAGTTGACCTGTTGCATAAATGAAGGACTGGGAGTAACGGTTAACTCTTGCATTAGAGAGTTGGACAGAAAAGGAGTGAGAGTTTACTGCTAGACTGGTGCTATGTGCCCATTGTTGAGGTGGAGGAATGCATGCAGACAGTTCAGAGGAACAGTGACCATTGAAGTAGTGATAGAAAAGAGATAAAGATGCAACAGTGTGGCGAAGAGACAGAGGTTGAAGGGAGTCAGTAAGAGGGGGAGACTTAATGAGACGAAAAGCCTTTGACTCCACCCTATTGAGAAGAGCTGTATGTGGGGAGCCTCCCCACACATGAGAATTGTACTCCGCACAGGAGCGGATAAAACCCCTGTATAGAGTCAACAATTGTGCAGGGGTAAAGAAGGAACGGAGTTGGCTTAGCACACCCAATCTCTTGGAAGCAGATTTTACAAGAAATGTAACATGATCTTTCCAAGATAAGTCCCGAGTAAATGAAACCCCAAGCATGTTCAACGATGATGCAGGATTAAGCTGAATATTATAAAACATTAGTGGGTACGCCTGTGGAAGAGTTTGTCGGGTTGATAGGTGCAAAAACTAAGTCTTTGATGCATTAAAAACAATCAGATTATTTTTACCCCGGTCAGAGATACGAGCCAAGTCAGACATTAGGTATACCATAGCCTCATCCGTTGTTTGTTGAAGTAACTTCTGAGATGGACGTTGTGGGAATCGAATGGAAATGTGAAGGGTGGAGTCATCATGGATGGGAGGGAACAAAATCTTCCAGCATCAAGCTGCATATAATACCCATGTCACCTGGTGCATCTTTTGTGATGATAATGCTGGAGATTTTTATGAGCTATTGAAGTGTAGGTAGGAAAATATTCTCTCTCTCTCTCTCTCTCGCTCTATCTATCTATCTATACATATTGATATAGATATATACAGAGAGAGAGAGAGAGAGAGAGAGAGAGAGAGAGAGAGAGAGAGAGAGAGAGAGAGAGAGAGAGAGAGATTTCACGTGAATATGACAAATGGAAAGAAATAACATCTTAATCATTGTCTCCTATTTTGCACAGCTTTACTTCTGTAGGACTTCATATACTCACATCTGGGTAAGCTGGCTCTTCGTGATACGGGGTGGGGTGGGATGGGTACTGTGGAGCAGGTGCGGGAGGATGGTATGAGGGAGGGGCGGGGGCTGGTGGGTCGTATGAGGGAGGTGCTGGGGCAGGGGCTGGGTGGGGGACGGGTGCGGGGGGCTGATATGAGGGAGGAGCTGGAGCTGGGTGGGGGGCAGGAGCTGGGAGATTGTAGGATGGAGGGGCAGGAGCAGGGACGGGAGGATGGTATGAAGGAGGGGCGGGGGCTGGTTTGTGATATGTGGGCGGTTCGGACGGGGCTGGAGGTTGGTATGAAGGTTGTGGGTGGCCTTCTTGTGGCTGTGGGTGAGGTGGGTGTGGGCGGGCCGGGCGAGGGCGTGCGGGTTTGAGGCGGAGGAAGTCAGGGATTAGAGGGTAGAATACAGAGGGGTCTGGGAGGGGAATCACACCCGCAGAGGGGTCCGCCAGGATGACCACAGCCGATATGATCAGTGTTATAGTCTGAGGAAAGTAAAGATTGAGATAAACATAAGCCTACAGTCATTATACAAAAGCCCTCTCTGAATGCTTCTGGCACAAATGATGATCACATTTTGGGGAAATTATATCTCTAATAGCATTCACTATTAATAAGCTTGGGATGTGAGAACAGAGCAATGACTAATTCTCATCACCAAAAATATCAATATAAAATCTAAATAAGTACATATTATATATATATATATATATATATATATATATGTAATCAGCTGGTCAGAGATGCTGTGACACTCACTCTGCCTCTCATGGTTGTCTGCTGTGACAGAGGGCATCAAGCGAAGCGTTATATACTCCACTCCAGCACAGGCCTACTGGGATGCCAGTTGTCTGATTTAATTGAGGCTCTCGTGTAGCCACTGCAGATGTCCCTCTTGCACAACACCACAGATGACCGAAACTGTTATGAGGGTGATATAAATATCACAACATTGGCATAGTATTTGGGGTTATAAAACAATATTAAACTTCCATTCTTGTGATTTCTGTGTACTATTACTGTAGAAAGTTTGGGATAATTATATGGTACACAGAATTCAAAGGTAGGGTTTGCCTGACTGAGAAAATTTCTCTGTGGTATCAGATGTTTTCGTCTTTACACACAAGCATAGGATCATTACGACACTCGTTATGTGGAGGGAGTCATTATGATGGGTTCATGTTGTGGTCAGGATGTGGGGTGGTTCTTCGAGCCAGATGCCTGGCTCCCTGTCACTTTCTTGCTGGGGCTGACGACAAGAGAAGTCTCTACTTGTACCTGTGAGCAGGGAGCGCAAAAGGGTGATAATGTTATTTTGTGGTTTTCATATTAATAGCGATACCGAAGGCATAGCTGTAGTGTGCTGGTCGTGTATAAATATTATATACTGTATAATACGTACATATAAACATATCCATCAATCTGTTTAGCTATCTATCTACCTATCTGTACATACATCTCTCTCTCTCTCTCTCTCTCTCTCTCTCTCTCTCTCTCTCTCTCTCTCTATTTATTTATATACACAAGTGCCTGAGGATGCAAAAGTGTATGTATGTGGGATAACAGAGAAAAATGGAAAGGTAAGACTGTGAGAGAGTGGGAGTATGCATGGGGTATAGGCTGTGCGTGGGAGTAGGTGAGAATGAGAGGGCAAAAGAAGGAGTGTGTATTGTGTGCATGAGATGGAAGAAGAGTGTAAGAGAATATGGCTCTGTCGGCTCAAGGACTGTGTGATTAAGACTGAAAGTTGGACTACAAATGTGGGCGATTGTGTGTTTGTATGCGCTAGCGCAAGATCGTGCAGATAGAGTGAAAGAGGAGTTCTGGACAAATGTAGAAGTGTGCAAGGAAAAGTTTGAAAGGAGTGAGAGAGTGTTTTTGAGTGTAGATATGAATGGAAAGTAGGGAATGTGAAGGTGGATGGAGTAGTTGGTGAATGGGGTGTGCCTGCAGAAGTGGATGAGAATGGCAGTGCTCTAGCGGACATTTGTGCAGGGAGGGGGTTATTGATAGCCAATACCCTCTTTAGACACAAAATGATCCATAGGTATACGCGGCAAATGATGAGAAGGGAAAGTGGTGAATTGAATGAACGGAAAGTGGTGAACTGAATGAACGGAAGGCAATGACTGATTATGTGTGTGTATGGATGATAGAATGAGAAGGTGTGTAGTAGATGTAAGAGCATACAGAGGTTGGGGAGTGGACTTTCTGACCACCACTTGGTGGTGGTGAAAGTCAAGGATCAAATGAAATGGAGGAGGAGGAGAAGAGAAGGACAGGAAGAAGTAGTCTATACAAGGAGAGTAGAAAGGTTGCAGGAGGATGGAAAAAAGGCAGAATATAAGAGAAAAGTGGAGGAGCGATTGGATAACTATGATTTGGACCAGATGGGGGACGAGGAAGGTGTGTGCAAGATATTCACAGAAGAAATCTGTGCAGCATGTGAGGTGGTGTGTGGGGTGAGAAGACGAAAGAGAATGCAAGGAACAGCTTGGTGGAATGAAGAGGTGGGACAGGCTGCGGTGCAAAAGAAGAAAGCATTTAGTGAATGGATGAGAAACAGGGGCGTGGAGGAAGTTGAGAGACAGAAGAGAGAGTTACATGTAGAGAGGAAGAGAGAGATGAAAAGATTAGTAAGAGAGAGTAAGAAGAGGGTGGATGAGGAATTTGGAAGAAATTTGAGTGTAAAGAAGAGGGAATGCAAGAAAATGATCTGGAAAGAGGTAAAGAGAGTTAGGATGATAAAGAAAAAAGTCGGGGAGTGAAAGATAAAAATGGTATATTGCTAATGGAGATGGGAGAAAAAGTGAGCAGATGGAGAGAACACTTTAAGGAATTGCTGAACATAGAGAATGAAAGTAATGCGAGTATAAGTGGCTGGGAAATGGCTGGGAGGAGGAGGGAGGTGAGAAGACAGGAAGGAATTAGTAGGATGTAAGTAGTGGAAGCAATGAAGAAAGTCAAAATGGGAAAAGCCCCAGGAATTGATGGAGTGTATGGTGAAATCCTGTAGCATGAGGGACAGATAGTAGTAGACTGGATATGGAAGATGTGCAGATTGGCTTGGGACGAAAGTAGAGTCCCAGAGGATTGGAAGTCAGGTATAATTATTCCTCCGTACAAAGGAAAAGAGAGAGAGAGAAAAAAGGAAGTGTGTGGTAATCATAGGGGCATTTGTCTTCGTTGTGTAATAGGAAACGTATATGGTAGGATACTTACTGACTGGGCTAGGAAAATAACAGAGAATTAGTTGAGAAGAAAAGGGATGTTTTAGGAAGAGAAAAGATTGTGTAGATCAGATATTCATTCTTAGGTCTTTAGTGGAAAAGTTTCTAGAGAAGGGAAAGAAGTTGTATGCGGCATTCATGGATTTGGAGAAAGCATATGACAGGGTGGATAAACAAGGAATGTGGAAAGTATTAACAGTATATGGAATAAATGGCAAGTTGTTGAATGCCGTGAAGAGTACGTATGAGAGTGCTAAGGCTGCAGTGCGTTTGGATAGTGAACTGAGTGAATTTTTCTACCTGAATGTTGGACTGAAACGGGGATGTGTCTTGTCTCCATGGCTGTTCAATCTGTATATGGATGGGGTTATAAACGAGATACAAGGTAGGGCAGTGGATGTTGGAGCGACCCTAATAAGAGAGGGCAGTTTTTGGAAACTCCCTGTACTACTGCTTGCAGATGATATTGTATTATTAAATGAAGACGAAGCGGAACTGCAAGGCTTGGTGAATGAGTTTGTGTGTGTGTGTGTGTGTAAGAAACGGAATCTAA
>NC_137004.1:12590604-12620604 GCF_032717465.1 Coenobita brevimanus | reverse complement strand
CTATAACAATTTGCATGTCTTTCTCACTGTGAATGCATTATCTTACACTTACTTGAAGATAGGTACAACCTGACTTCATTACGTACAGTCCCGGCACTTACAAGAAGGTATTTACAACTTGACTTCACTATATAGTCCTTACACTTACAAGAAAATATTCAGAACTTACACTTACATGAAAATATTTACAAAATGCCTTCACTTTGTACAGTCGCCAGCATAAATTTGCTGCAAGTCAACTTGTGTGATGTGAGTCCTTTTGTCTGGCAACAGTGTAACGGGACTAGTTGCCATATAAACTTTTATACACTTTAAAGACGTGTTTTTAAGAAGTGGTACTACTGCCTAGACTCCTAGAGTACAATATTCTGTATTCCGTCTGTGATTAGTATAAAAAAGTGCAAATGAATGTTATGGAACAACATATGAGCTTAATATTCTGGTATTCCTCATTAAAACGGTGTCTAAGCTCACTTCCCCTCTCTCCCCCTTAATCCTGATCGTCTCCCCACCCTCCCTCTCCCTCATACCCCCCTCCCACATTCATGCCTTTCCACTTTCTCCTCTCCCACCCTCTCTACCTTCATTCATTAATCCACGGCACTGACTTGACTGGTGCATCGCAATTCTCTTGATTGTTTACTAAACCCAGCCCATCCTGTTCTCAGCTGCATGCAATACTTTAATAAAACTAACTGTATCCAAGGATAATTATCAATATTCATTACTGTTTGAGTCCCATTCTCACCCTCCCCATCTTCTTCCCACTCCATTTATTCCAGTTGTCATTCTTTTCTCCACCCCTTGCCACTGCCAACAGCCGCTAGATACAGAAACGTTCAAGGTCTCGTTCTTGTGATGTATTGCTTATTGTTTATTTATTTATTTATTTATTTTTTTGAGTGAGCCTGGCAGACGGTGGCTATTATTTCAGTAGGCGGTAAAAAACATTCGTGCCCTTTCCTCCTACATGTCTCTCTCTCTTTCCAGGGAAAATGTTCCCATTCTCCTCACATTGTTCACTGAATCATGAAGGAGTATCCGAACCAATTTTTCGAATTGCTCCATCATGTTTGGAGCAGAGAGTGGAAGAAAAAGACTGTGGCATGGCATGAATCTCACGAATGTAGAGGAGCAAAAAGGTTCCAGGAATAGACATGAAATAGAGAAGAATGCGATTCATTACGTAGGTTAACGCCGTGAATAAAATAAGGTAGACAGGGTGCGGAGAGAGGGGAGTGGAAATGAAGGATAGCAGGGGGGGTGGTGGTGAGGTGAGAGGTAGGGTGGGGAGGGACATGGGATGGGTACAGGGGAGAGAGCAGAAATTTCATCATTCCACAACATTCTTCTGTCATCTTCTGCACATTTTTATGCAAATCAGATATAAAGAATATTGCATTCTGGATGATTTATGGTACTAATACCTACAAACACGTCTTTAAAGCGTATAAAAGCCTATGTGGAAACTAGTTCCCATACACTGTTGCCAGACAAAACGACCCACATCACACGAGCAGGCTTACAGCTAATTTGTGCTGATGACTGTACAGCACTGGATGAGGCACACAGGCAGAGTGAGGCAGAGTGAGTGTGAGGGGGGAAGTGAGTGAGTGTATGGCCTTGACAGCCTCGGGGATGGTAGAGGAACAGTTACCTTACATACCTGCCAATTTTTACCCGCAAATCTTGAAAAATGTGGTCACAGTGAAGTTTTTTATTTTAAACCGTTTTAAAACGGCACTGGCACTGGCAGCAGAATTATGTCAGACCGTTTTAAAACTGCACTGGCACGTGGCGGGTTAATGATCTCTTCTCTGTCACCCACAATTCCAACCACTCATATGAAGATGACCCAACACTACATAGTTCATTCACACTCAGACACCCATTTACAAAGTCTAATATCTCTACCTCTCAACTCAGTACAGCCATCTCCATAAATCAAGACCTATCTATGATCAGTGAATGGGGACAAAACAATCTTGTCTCATTTAATGCTAGTAAAACTAAATATATACAATTTACTAATAGACAGATATTACCAGATTCGTACATTGCCTTCAGTGCTACTAATATTCCCATCTCCAAAAGTATTGAAATTCTCGCCGTCTCACTTAACAACGCCCTCAGCTGGACCTCTCATGTTAGATCACTTGCTAAAACTGCCTCAAAGAAACTTGTATTAATGTACAGAGTCCATATCTTCTTCACTGACGAGCAGTTAGCTGTAATTTAGAAGTCATGTGCGCTCTCAGCTTGAATATTGCTCACCCTTGTGGAATTGATGTGGAGAGGTTGCATTAAAACAACTAGACAAAATACAGAACAAAGCTGTTAGAATTATTAACAACCCTGCCATTACAAATAAACTACCTCCCCTACAGGTAAGAAGAAATGTTGCAGCCTTACATTATTTTATAGATATTTTTATGGCAAATGCTAGACGAAGTTGCATCCATGATGCCACCTCTCCATGCCTTCCCTCGTGCTACATGGGCATCTGGTAGCGCTCATGACTGGAATATCACTCAGCCATATTGCAGAACTTCTGCCTATCAGAATTCTTTCATTCCTCGAACTGCATCTCTCTGGAACTCGCTTCCTCAGAGTTGTTTCCCTCCAAACTTCAACCCACAGCTGTTCAAGTCTAACTGTTACAGGTATTTTATGAACAGAGGACACCAGTAATCTGGTGTATGGATTATTTTTTGTTTGTTCATTTGTTTTTCCTTACTCTGTTCTCTTATTATATATATATATATATATATATATATATATATATATATATATAGTAATCCCTCTAATATCCGAACACCCAATATCCGAACATCCCCACTAACCGGACACAATCGTCCTGGGATCCAATATTCCCAAAATGGGCCAAAAACTGCAAAAAATTAGAAAAAAATCTGACTTTTTTCCCTCCCGTAATTTGAAATTGTTGCGTGGCTCCGAACAGCTGTTACACCATGGTCTCTTCACCCCTTCCTTCCTCCCCATCCCCCCTCCTCTGTCAGGGTTGCCATTTGGTATTTTTCTTTACCAAGTGTGGGCCAATTTGGTAATGAAAAATTTGTTTGCTAATGAATCAGAATAATGCATTACCAAATGGATTTTTCACATGTATGAGGATACACAGGATGGAGGTGGTGGATTGTTTGCTCTCTCTGATTAATCTGCTACCCTACATAGCGTGAAAATAATCAACATGGTGTTAATTATAAGGAGAGTGAGTACATGTATTTCTACTTGTATATATAATTAGTGAAGAATAAATGCTAGCTTTACGAATTTGGTAATGAAAAGTTAAATTTGGTAATGAAAGTTGAGGAGATTGGTAATGTGGCCGTTGCGATCTGGCAACTTTGTTACCCCGCCATCATCAACAGTCACAGCCAAACTCCGATCGAGAGCAGATGCTCATAGCAGTGCCAGCCATAGGTGCTTGTTTTTTGTGAATAAACAGTGAATAAACTGCAATACCTCGCCACTAGAATACATAGGAATTTACAGTGTTGTGCAGTGTTAAGAAATTTGAATTTAGAGTGCAGAGGATTAACTGTGGACTGCAAACTGGTGGTTCAAACCAGTCCAGGAGCCAGGGACTTGTAAGTACCCAGAAATATTGTATAAACTCACCTCTAAAACCTCATTTTATGGTTCTTTTGCATTTATTTCAGTCTTTTATGTCCCTTATTGGTGTGATTTGGGTCTTAAATAGGTGCAATGCATGTCCAGAGGGAGTTGTATAGGTGTTTTTCTGAGTTAGGGTCCATAAGTACAAGTCCAGGAGGCTGGGACCCAATATCCGGACAGGATCACTATCCAGACATGCCTTTGGCTCTATTACGTCGGATATTGGAGGGATATATATCTATATATCTATATCTATATCTATATATATATATATATATATATATATATATATATATATATATATATATATATATACAGTATATATATATATATATATATATATATATATATATATCACTCCATTCGGATTGAGCCGGTGAAGGTTTATATCCAAGGGATGGTTGGGGTTGATTGCTCATGTAATGCCACTCAGGGATGAGTGAGGCTGGTCACTCTAATCTTAAATGTCGGGACCAACTGCCTAGCCCTGGGCTCCTACGCTCCTCATGAGGCAATGTAGGATTGGATGATGGATGATGGATGGATGGATATATATATATATATATATATATATATATATATGGTAGGTGGGGGCGCCTATCATCCACTCACTCAATGTGGAGTGATGCCATATGAGCTCTACACTGAGTGACAAGCCAAATGGTTTCCTGTACCCGGGAAACCATTTACTATCCTGGGTGGTAACCATATAACGGGGGTTTCGGGCAGGGTTAAGTGTCCCCCAGAGTCCCCTATCCAAAATCACTTAATCATGGCAGTCATTTCAGAGAGCCTCGGTGGGCCCAATACCTGCCCAGGGACCCAACCAAATGGGCAGCCTGGCATGGCCATGTGGAATGTGAGAGGTGTGAATGAGGAGAGCAAGAGGGTGGAAGTAGTGAATGTGTTCAAGAGTGTCAGATATGCTGTGATGGCATTGTGTGAAATGAAGATGAAAGGGTGTGAAGTGGAGGAGTGGGAGGGTGTGAGATGTGTAAGATTGGGAATGAATGGGAGAGGAAGATGTAAGGAAGGAGTTGCTTTGTTGATGAATGAGGTGTGCCAGAGTGGAATGAGAGACTACAAATGTGTCAGCTTGAGGTGTATGTATGTCAAGTTCAAGTTTGAGAAGGTGAAAATGGCAGTGATTGTAGCGTATGCACCGTGTGAGGAGGGGAGTGAGAGAAAGACAGGTTTTGGGATGAGCTGGGTGAAGTAGTGGGAGAAATGCCCAGGATCTATAAAGTGATCGTGATGGGGGATATGAACGGAAGAGTAGGCACTGGTCCTGAGGATGACATAATGGGTTGTTATGGAGTACCAGGAGAAAATGATAATGGGAATCGACTAAAGGATATGTGTCAGGAGAGGAGGTTTTGCATTTGTAATTCGTATTTCAAACACTAAGATGCACATAAATATGCATGGTATAGACTATAGAGGAAGCGGGGATCGTGTTGAAAGAAGCCTGATTGATTATGTGCTCGTAGAGAGGTCGATGATGGGAATGGTTGCTGATACAAGGGCTGTGAGAGGATGATGTGGGGGTCTGTCAGATTGTATGATCGTGGTATGCAAGATCAAGCTGAGAGGAGTGAGGTGGATCAAGAGAGAGTCAGGGAGAAAGACTGAAAGTTGAGAAGCTGAGGATCAAAGGAATGGCAGATGATTACAGGACCAAAGTAGAGGACGAGTTAGAATCAGCGAACTGGAATGAATTGGATCTGGACAGCCTGTGGAATGCATATAGGGATTGCTTAGTTAGGAATGCTAAAGTGGTGTGTGGTGTGGTAAGAGTATCAACAAAAAAAGAAGGGTACGGCATGGTGGGACGAGGAGGTTAAGAGAGCATTGGAGGAAAAGAGGGAGAAGTGGCTAAAGTGGTTACAGGATAAGGGTTCATTTGAAATAAGAACTGAGTATACCGTGAGCAAGAAGCACATAAAGAGACTAGTGAAGAGGAAAAAGGAGGTAAATGATGATCTGGGATGAAAAATGAATGGAAACTACTCTGAAAATGGGAAGTTATTCTGGAAAGGGGTGCGGAAATGTTGAAGTGAAAGTTGAAAGAAATGTGATAGTGTGAAGGATGCAGGTGGTCGGTTACTAACCCATGAAGATGAAGAAAGGACCAGATGGAAAGAATATTTTTAAAGCCTGATGAATGGGAATAGAGAGAGCAGAGCGGCTGTAAACATGATTGGTTTTGGGGGTGTGCAGAGAAGGAATGCAGTGCCAGGAGACATGACACTCGCACAGGTGAAGAGCGCTGTGAAACAGCTGAAAAATGGGAAAGCAGCTGGGGTTGATGAGGTGCATGCAGAGATGCTTAACTGTAGTGGAGAGAGTGGAATGAAGTGCTTGTTGGAGATATGTAAGAAGGCATGGATGACTGAAACTGTGCCTGCAGATTGGAAAAAGGCTGTGATTGTACCCCTGTACAAAATAAAGGTGAGTGAAGTGAGTGCAAGAATTGTAGTGACATAAGTTTAATGAGTGTGGTAGGGAAGGTATATGGAAGGGTTATTATAGAGAAAGTAAGAAAGATATCAGAAGTCCTAGTTAGTGGTGAAGAGTGTGGCTTTAGGAGTGGCAGAGGATGTGTGGATCAAGTATTTGCAGTGAGACAGATAGCAGAGAAGACTTGTGAGAAGGACCATAAGGTGTTTATGGCATTCATGGATCTGGAAAAGGCATGCAACAAAGTAGACAGAGAGGGATTGTGGAAAGTTTTGCGCATGTATGGTGTAGATAGTAAGCTGTTAGGTGCTGTCAAGAGTTTTTATGATGGTAGCGAAGCATGTGTAAGGGTTAATAGGCATCTAAGTGAATGGTTCACGATCGGTGTGGGCGTGCGACAAGGTTGTGTGATGTCCCCATGGTTGTTCAATATATATATGGATGGGGTGATGAGAGAAGTAAAAACACAAGTAATGGAGAGAGGGATGGCTTTTGTAATGAATGGTGATAGATGGAATATCTCAAATCTGTATGCTGATGATGCAGTACTGTTTGCAAGTACCGGACAAGAACTTGGTAGGCTAGTGCAGAGTTTTGCTGATGTCTGTGAGCGTCGTGCCTTGAGAGTAAATGTGGAGAAGAGTAAAGTGATGATTATTGAGAGGGAAAGTGCCTCCAAGTGTGATGTCACAGTGAATGGAGAGAGACTGGAATTGGTAAGAGAGTTTAAATACTTGGGTACAGTGATAGAAAAGAGAGGAAAATGTGCAAAAGAAGTTGAAAGTAGAGTGACACAAGGAAGAAAAGTAGCTGGTGCAATGAAGGGCTTGATAAGAAACAGAGGCTTGAGTGTTCCAGCTGCACGAGGCTTACATGAGGGAGTGTTAGTGCCAACTTTAACATATGGATGTGAGACTATGGTGTGGCATGAAAACGAAAAGTCAAGAGTAAGAGCAGTTGAAATGGGACTGCTGAAGAAGGTATATGGAGTACAGAGGGTGGATAGAATACAAAATAATGTGATTCGTGAAAAGTGTGGAGTGAGGAAGTCGGTGGACACCAGAATCGAAGAGAGTGTCCTGAGATGGTATGGTCTTGTGAAAAGAATGGATGACAATAGAGTGGTGAAAAAGGTATACCTGAGCGAATTTGAAGGAGGAAGGAGGCGAGGTAGGCCAAGGAGAAGGTGGAGAGATAAGGTGGATGAGTGTTTGAGGAAGAGAGGTTTGGAAGTCGGTGAGGCTAGAGACCTGACAAGAGATCGAGCTGGCTGGATGAACGTTGTGAGAAGTGCATGATCAGGGATTTTGGCACCCCTTGTGAGCATGGCAGTGTCTGGATTGACTAAATCGGATACATATGTGTGAAGCCGCAGAATGTGTGAATGTTTTTGGCGTATCCGGTAGAGCCAGGATTCCGAGGGCTTGAATGATGAGTGAATGGTAGCATGGCCTATTGGATTGGGCACGTTTGTGCTGTCTGTACATTGCTACTCCTCACCCTGCCCTTGGGTGGGGAAGGAGGTCCGGATGATGATGATGATGATGATGATGATGATGATATATATATATATATATATATATATATATATATATATATATATATATATCATCCAATCCTACGTTGCCCCATGAGGAGCGTACGAGCCCGGAGCTAGGCTGTTAGTCCAGACATTTATGAGAGTGACCAGTCTCACTCATCCCTGAGTGGCATTACGTGAGCAATAAACCCCAACCATCCCTTGGATATAAACCTTCACCAGCTCAATCCGACTGAAGCGCAATAATTACCCATTAAACCACCAGGCGCCAAAATTTGGTTATATGGTTACCACCCAGCGTAGTAAATGGTTTCCTGGTGTACAGGAAACCATTTGGCTTGTCACTCAGTGTAGAGTCACCCACAGGCAGAAGGAAGAGGAAAGAATGAAGGGAAGAAAGACGGAAGAGGGAGTGTTAAGTCACCCGTAGGCAGAAGGACGAGGAAAGACTGAAGGGAAGGCAGAAGAGGATGGAAGGAGAGAAGGATGGAGGAGAGGAAAGGGCAGACATCCGAGAACAGCACTACATCGAGTGAGCGGATGGTGAGCGCCCCCACCTACGACAAATATATATATATATATATATATATATATATATATATATATATATATATATATATAGAGAGAGAGAGAGAGAGAGAGAGAGAGAGAGAGACACACACACACACACACACACACACACACACACACACACACACACACCGCTCGCTGGTGCAGTGGTAACGTTCTCGCTTGCCAACTGGTGGACGGGAGTTCGCGCCTCGCTCAGGTTGCGAAAAGTTTCACTGACGAAGTGAGTGGTTACTGTCCCCCTTGAGCAATGGGACGGGTGTGTGCTTGTGTGAAGGTCACAGCCTTGCCCTTAGATCGGACTATATGAGCTCTCAGCTCCCTTCCGGGAGGGTAAAAGCTGACGATCACGACCATCAAGTGATCCTGACCGACCCGGTGAATTACACACACGCGTGACTCATGCGAATGACGGCGACTACTGCAGCGCTGCCCTCCGAACTTACCCTACGGTACGGTGAATGAGCCGGCCAAAGTTACCAGCTAGTATTACAGATTTCATATAACTATTCAGTATTTCATTTGGCTTGGATATGCATAATTTTACTAATTCATCATTCTTTCATAGAACAAGTCATGTTATATCTAATGTAATAGTAATTTTCTAAAAGCGGGACATATATGATAACTTGATAAAAAAAAAAAAAAAAAAAAAAAAAGAGACACTCTAGTCACAATTAAAAAGGCTGGACATTCGTTAAAAAAGCGAGACTGTCCCGCCTAAATGCGGGACTGTGGTCACCCTAGTAATGCGATTTTGCAGATCGATCAGCAGTCAAGGCCAAAGTTCACGCGCGGTGTTTCTGTACTGAGCACCCTCTCCCATTTTTGTGCATCCATTTGATGTGATGAAAAATACAATTATAGTTGAAACTGTTTCCCTCATCGTTGCTAAAGTGAAATTTCTATTAGCAAAGTTGAAAACTCTAATGGTGAAACTTAAGTAAGTTAATTTTTAACTAGTATTGTTATTTCTGAGAGAAGAAATTCCGAGCTTAGCCACCACACTGACACTGCTACACTCAGCCATACACATGCAACACCTCTTTGCCTTCCAAGACATCCTGACCTTCAGACGTCACTTAACGGCCTTTCCAAGAACTTCTTTTGTATTTATAATCCTATATATATATATATATATATATATATATATATATATATATATATATATATATATATATATATATATACTGAATTCAACAACTAGGCAACACATGGGGCAAAAAGGTAATTGATTACAGAAAACAGATGAGAATGACTAAATACGTGGCAATATCAGGGTCTATGAAGGATTCTTAATCACAAGAGCCGTCAGGGGACAGGGCGAGAGAGGCACTATCAGCCGTATGCTTAGTCGTTCCGAAATGTGTGGGTTCCACGAGATCCAGGAAACCATGTGAAATTTAACACAAACTTACGAGAGTGCTTAAGTGATTGTTTGATTTTCCTAAAGGAGTTCGCATTTTCGTTTCTTTTCGTCCCCACAGTTGAGGAATTCGGCAGTCACATTCAAGTGACCAGATCGTCTATGACCATATTCTTCTCAAAGCACCAGATAAATCGGAAGAATAACATGGCTTCTCAAGGTGATGTGCCATACTGAGTTAGAATAACTATAGACTCGTAATGACCTCAAGCTGGCGATGTGGCAGAAAGGAGTAACCATGTTTTCACGTTTATCTTTTACAGGTTAACTTAAGATCTTACACCTTTTCAGAACCATGCTAAAGAGCAGCTTCAATGCAACAACGACCTTCCTTTTGGTTAAGAAACTGTAGTCCCCTCCTGATACCTCAGCAAGGGCTAGAGATTCAGTAGTGACTCGCGCAGTACATTCAATTAAATAGCAAGGCATCTGGAACTAAGTGTGACCGGAAATCACCACGAGACGATCACTAATCACCGCAGCTTTCAGAAATAGATGAAATTTGATACTGAGAACGATTTCTGATGGTTCTGTCAGGAGATGGCGAGTTACTAATTCAAAGCCGAACAATGTCAAGCTAGAATGCACACTACTGACATCTCGATATGACTTTACCTGGGGGAAGATAGGAACAAACACAGAATCTACGTCACATGACAGACCGTCACATGACACAGAGGTTTCAGGTGTCAACCATAGGTTTCGACTCCTCCTGCCGTTCACAGATAACTGCTGCAGGTGGAATGTAAAAGATAAAGATGTGGGTAGACACCATGAGACGCTTAACCCCGGTGCTCATCTCCGTAACATAGTCCTTTGAGCATGTGGTGGATTATTCACCCAGTATCCTGGGGTACAGGGCAACTGCTTCATCCAGGTTACAACAGTTACCTCCCTTAAACTTACATACCCACTAAGGGTGGATGGACGCCTCAGTCGTGTGACGCCTGCAACTGGAATGTGACTATATCAATCTACGACTTCTCAAATATATAGTAAGTCGTTCATGTGTTTTGATATGGAATTAGAGCTTACAGGAAGTAAATCAGGCTTTATTTTCATTTGAGAAACAGTTGATTAGAGCATAAATATGAAATGGCCGAAACCATTGGGTATCAGTATCAACGAGACGACTACAGAGTATATAGCCTGTGACAGGTGTTTGGCAGGTAATTATTTCTTTCTAAAGAGACAGACTGAAGCAGAATTTAGACATTGGTCAGTCTTTTATCTGTTTACCTTCCAGTTCTTCATTACCCATTAGGAACGTAGCGATTTCGGGCTAGGCAACTTGGTTTATTAATTTAAGGTGTTTAACCAGTTGTTGTTGCAGCATTTGTTGCCCTTCCCTGAGAGGTATTATGTAAACATGAACCCCAGCCACCCCTGGAAGGGCCGTATCCGAAAGGAACGCCTTAACTAACTACACTGCCAGACGTCCATTTTGTTTTATGATTACCACATAAGATACTAATGATTTCCTAGACTGCAAGAGGCCATTTGGTTTTCCCCTCAGTGTAGAATTACCAGCAAGTAGCCCTACATCCAGTGAGTGGATGATGGGCGTTCCATCTATCGTAGCCATGGCCGAGCGACGGTTACGATAGATGGAACGCTTCTACACTCTTGTAGAAGAGGATTAAATTAGAAGGAAACCACACGCAATCACTCGGAAAATTGAGAAAGTTAAAAAACTTCCACCTAATACCTTACAAAACTTAATCATTATCAATGCCAGCTCCCCGTTTTTAGTACGCTGAAGTAACATACATACAGCCGAACAAAGCAACGTTTATAAGAAATTCCTACCATGTAGACCACAGTATGTTGCAAGCTGAGTACAGTATACAAAGTCACTGGCTCATCTGCTTGTCATTACCGTACCTTTCAGGCCAAGTTCCCATGCCATTTCGTATTGCGTTACCACCTGTACTCAACATTTACAAAAGGATTGTGAAATATTTCATTATTTCCTCATTCCATACCTATAGTTACTCTCACTTCCATGTTCTCCCTCTTCCAAGTCTCCACGCCTATATTCATTTTTATGCGTCCACATCCACCCTCCTTAGGGGTAGAGATAATAACATAGATAACCTAACATTCTTTCAAGGATGAAGGATCAGTAGACCAAGCGAGGATGAAGCAGACTGCGAATGAGTGTGTGAGATATCTTTTCAGTTATATTTAAAACTGGTACTCTAAACCTATATTTTCACGATGTCGATGCATAAGTTTCTGTATTTCAAACGATAACTGCTGTTGTTATATATAGTTTCTCTCTCTCTCTCTCTCTCTCTCTCTCTCTCTCTCCTTGATTGAAGGACTATATGTAACTTTTATTTTTCGTTTCTCCTTTACATTTTTTTTTTTTTTTTTTACTGACAAGCTAGCCTATGTGATGAGTTTGAGTAGAATTAACTTAGGATTTGAGTTGTAGTGTATGGTATAATAACCTGTATCAATATAGTTATAATTTTATTTCATAATTTTAATAAATATATACCTGGGTTAAAGTGAATTACAGGACAGTGCTATTCTCGGGACATAACGGGAACGAAGTAGCAGTTATTTTTACTTAAGCTTCTTCTTCAGCAGGAGCAGGCTCGTAAGGCGCTGGAGGGGCGGGTGCTGGGGGGTGGTAGGGAGGTGGCGGTGGAGGGTGTGACGGAGCGGGATAGACTGGAGCGGGATTGTAGGCTGGCGGATGGTCCGGGTACTGAGCCTCGCCCTCGTAAGTCACTTCAGCCACCAGACCGTCGCCGTTGTCCACATAAGTGACGGTTTGTATTCGGCCGTCTGGGAGGTTCACCGTGTAGCTGCCCTCAGTCTTGTATCCGTCGCGGGACTCAGAGTGACCGAAGTTGGCGCCGGAGTAGTCGTCGGCCACACCATACTTGTAAGTGTACTTGGGTGGCACCTGGCGGTGGAATCGTACAAAAATGAATAAAGTTACTGTAGTGATGAGAACCCGAGGTCAACTAAATCAGTGTCAGTAAGTCTGTTGAAAAGTTTGATATAGAAGATGCACCACGCTGTCAAGTACTTATTTTACTGTTATTCTAAGCACACATCTAGTGATGTACTAACAGCTGTGCTCGTTTTGACAGCGTTTCACAAGTTCAGTGGAGCACTTGATTTGCAGGGCTAAGGGAAACCACTTTCCGTCACTGATGCAGTGACCATCTCACACTAATGCTTTATGAAAGGGTTCACGTGAGGGAGATCTTTTGTTTTGCACTGCACGGATGGTCAACAAATAATATGAGCAGAGACTGGGTGAGCGGACGAGAAAAACAAGGAACCAGATAGAGGGAGGATGTCCGTCATAATCTCGCAGGAAAATGGCGTGGCAGGCCATTTTAAAAGTTAGACTTTCTCCGAAGTCTATAGCAGTGTTAGAATATATATATATATATATATATATATATATATATATATATATATATATTATCCATTGTTTGCAAGGGCTACTTCTACCTGAATAATATCACCGTGTCTGCTAAGTGTGTGCCCAGTGCTCTGAGAAGGTTACGAGTGCCACCAGTGGTAAACAAGAGGATGATTATGATGGCCTTAATGGTAGGCACAGATGCTCATCCCCCAACTGTCTAACATGAAACAAAATGCTGACTAAAAACTTGTCTATTCGTATATTAAAAAATGTACGCTATTTAGGAGATATTTTTAAATAATCAGAGTCATGAAAAGCTGGGTAAGAAATTTATGTGAGATGGCTGAGGAAATTTAGCTTCTGAACATCATTACTACATATTATCTGTGGCACATATTCGTAAGGTGGATAGTCATGTTCAGATGAGCGTGGGGCCACAGTAACTGATATGAAGTTTTTAGTTGTCATAATATTTAAACACGTAAAATAATGATGTGTATTATCAGTTAAAGTTCTATAGATATGATATCAGCAAAGGAATTTGATATTATGACAAGGTAGGAGCTAGCGTTTGGCCAGTAAGATTTTATTGAGGTTTCCATTTGGTGGGACTGAATTTATCGAAATAGCAGCGTAAACTCCAATATTAAAGGCCTACCGCCAACAGCTTTCATAACGCACTCACTCCCCTCTGATGAAAATCCGCTTGTCGCCTGCGGGTTGAAAGTTATCACCTCCGCCAAGGAGGTTATGTTCTACCCCGCGATGGTTTGTTTGTCTGTCTGTCTGTCTTGTTGTCTGTTAGTAGGATTACTCAAAAAGTTATGTAAAGATTTTGATGTAATTTTGAGGAAGGGTGGGCCATGGGCCAAGGAATAAATGATTAAAGTTTGGGCCGGATCAGGATGCGGATCAGGAGTATCCCGCACAATGTCTCCAAAAATTCTCGATGAATTTCAATGAAATTTTATGGAAAGGTGGGCCATGAAAGAATTGATTAAAATTTAGGGCGGATCCGGATCCTATATCCACGGATACGGATCCAGATCCTTTTTAATGGCAATGGCATTGGCAGAGGTATGTGCTTTCTGAACGCTTTCTAGTTTTATCATATGCTTTCAACTAATTCGCAATATAGTTGCTTCTGCATTTTGGCTGTACTGTACTGATCTCTAGTTACTCTGTATTTGCAAGTGTTTACATCCATTTTCGTAAATTCTAATATATTTGTAAGAGACCTCTGTACTTACTTCCGGGTACTCGGGTGTGTGGGGTTCGTATGATGGGGGTGGGTGATGGTATGAAGGGGGTGGGCCATAGGGAGGTGGTGGGGCGTGATAGCTGGGTGGATGGTCCCCTAACGCACCCACTACAACCACCACAGTGAGCACGGCCACCTGTCACAGAAAACAGATATGAAAATGGGGAAATGCTGAAAGAAAGGAATTGGAATACAGTGTCATCGTTCCTCGGAGAGTTGGGGCTTGTACGGTTTTGGACATAAATATCAATACATCCACTGCGATAAAATAAGGAATCAGGAAACACTGACTTTTGGAACCCAGGAAACAGAAAACACTGACTTTTGGAACCCAGGAAACAGAAAACACTGACTTTTGAAACCCAGTGTTGCGATCTTCGGAGCCTAACAACCTTTCCGCAATACCCTGTAAGAGTTTTTAATTATTCTACTATAATGTGAAGCATTATATTTGTCCTCAGCTATACTGAATCGCAAATCGAAAAAAAATAAATAGTAACACATTACTGGGACATGCATGCGCTTTGTCCAAGAAACTGTTGACTATGAGGTCCTGTTTGTGAAGCTTCCAAACTATGAGTGTACAAACACTGTAATTGCACATTATGTGTTGTTGCTAGGGGAGTCCTACTGTGTAGTATTAACAGTTTGCGAAGAACAAGATGTATGTTCTAGCTTGTGCATGAAATTCCTTCTGTGTGTAAATGCATTTGAAGAATAGAACATGTAATATTGCCAGTGATTATATTCAGCAGTTCTTGTCCCACACGAACTTATGAATCATTGTTACCGGTTATCTTGAAGCTAAGAAAAAAAATGTCATGCTTTCTTTTGTATAAAACTGCCCTAAAGGTGTTATGTAAACTGCATAGAAAATAATTGAAATTTTTCAGTTTTCAGTTCCACCAGACATTCGGATACACACACGATGGCCTTAATTGGACTCGTAGGACAGTAAATTGGAAACTAAAACTCCTATGGAACGGAGCATTGCACTGAAAACACCATCTGTTACACCACAGTGTTTAAACAAAATGTATCTAAATAGCTTTGCGTTTTAGGCGTAATGATAAGGCAGGAAGAGGCGAGTGAAGGTAAGTAGTGGCCACCTTGAGAGACATGGTTGAGTTGTGATGTAGGGTGGAGGGAGGGCGGAGATTATATAGGTGACCAGCCCCTCCCCTACAGCCTTCACACCTCCCATGCAACCAATTTCCCTTCTCCACATCCCAACCTCAGTCTCTCCTACCCCTTCCCCTCAGTTTCTCTATCTTTCTCGTTACCCCTTTCTCCTCCCTCTTCTCCCTGTCTCTCTCCCTTCCCTCTCTCCTTTCTTTTCCCTTTACTGTTTATCTCCGTTATACCTTGTTATTTTTTCCCTTTCCCCGCAATTCACTCTCCTACCTATCCCTTCCCCCCTCTCCTCCTCCTCTTCTCTCTCCCTCTCGTTGTCTCTGCTCACGTGCTGTCTGCTTCTCTTTTCTCCACGATCCCCTCTTCTCCAACTACATTTTTGCCTCCTTCCCCTCTCCCACGTCTCTTCCCTTTCCTCTATACTCTTCTTACCCCTTCTCTCCTACCATCCCTACTCCCTCTTGTACATCTCCCTCCAAGCTCCTCTCTATTTACCTCCCCCATATCTTTCTGCTACTTCCATCATTCCTTATATCTTTCCCTTCCATCCTTTCTTTTTTCTCCGCTTTGTCTCCTCTCTCTTCTTTCTTCCCTTCTCCATTCTGTCTCTTCATTCTTCCCTACCTTCCTTCCCCCTTGTGGTTGCCCCGGGCCCCTCCACCGCCTTACCAATCGCCTCTTTGTGGTATTGAAAGGAGACCAGCTTCTATTCGGTTGCAACGTCCTTCTTGCAATTATCGTTTTATGCAATTGGCAATCTAGGAAATGCAGGAAGAGAAACCGAAGGATACATATTTACACTTACTTATCTTGACTGAAACTTAAAACATTGGTCATATTTAAAATACCGGCATTATAGTTCAGTATAATAATTCCAATTATCGGGTCTCGCAATTTGAAGACTATGAAATGCAGGATCAAAAGCAAAGGGAAACTTCATTTCATTTTTTTTACTCAGTTGTAATGTCGTCCTTGCAGTTATCAGTTTTTGCAATTAGTAGTCTAGGAAATGAAGGCAGTGAAAAAGAAAGATACATATTATAGCTGATATACTTGGACTGAAACCTATATCACTAATTACAGTTCATTAAGTCGATATAGTCCAACAGACTCTTTGTAGTTAACGCTGGAAGAAAAACACATTTACTAATTTACTTGGATTATATTTATGTAAGGCATTATAGCTCCATATATATATATATATATATATATATATATATATATATATATATATATATATATATATATATATATATATATATATATATATATATATATATATATATATATATATATATATTCTGTAATTTGAATGCCCTTTCTTCTGATCCGTATTGTAAAAACAAAAGAAAAGCTTGAATATTATGGGCACCAATGTCCGGCAATGTTCAGGTTGCTTTCAAAGTTTGGCGTCCCAATTTCCTGACCATTACTTATAACCTTGTCTCTATATTTTGGATGAGAACAGTTATTTGTGAAACGCATCCATCAGAGTTAAAGAGAAACATTCCAGTTCACTCGAAAATGAGCGCACTAAATGGTGATATTGGAACGTTTGGTTCATTCTCATAAATAATGTCCAAAGTTGGTTCGTGTTTGGTACTCTAGTGATCGTGAAATCTATCTAGGTAATAAATTTAAGTCTGCTGGTAATAGCTAAAGAGTAGTAAAAGTTATCTCTTGTATCAGTTCTTTTTGTAATCACTGATTTTTTTTTTTTTTAATCACTTCATGATTCTCTGTCTGCCTTAAACTGCTTTCCCCCCCGTTTCATCTTTGCTCCCAACCTATCCCCCCCCCCCCACTGTTTTTTTCCGCCTGTCCATTTCTGTCTCCTAATATTTCTTTTATCATCACTGACTATTTCTTCCTACTCATTACTTCCTCAAGTAGTCTTGTGTCTCCTTGGCATTTATATCGCTCCCTTCCTTTATTCCGCCTAATCCACTGTATTCATCTTGCTCCAAACAAATTCATGTAATGTGTTATATTGCCTCTAATCTACCTCATGCCTTTTTATCTTCTTGTCATTACATTTTCATCATTTACTTAACTCTCTTAACACTTGCCTCTTGAATGATCTTGCATTAACTGTATGTACCGTATTTGTCACCAGTGTGAAACAATTTTTATTTTTTTTTTTTTTTATGCATCGATTTCGGTGATTGCATATTAGTAAACTCTTAGACATGAACGGTATATGTTAGAGTATGTCTTTGAAAGTGTAGTGTTTTTATTTTTTTGGCATGTTGCTGATTAAATGAATTACTCAGCTAGTAGAAATTGACGGTTTTAGTGAGCTAGTTGCTATAAGGGCAAAATATTATGCTAACAAATTACTGAGTGCGTACCGTAGAAGTGAACGTTCTATGTTTGGAGATAACGATACTAGCCCAGTGAATTCCCTTATTTTTTCATCCCTCCTCCTATTCGTTTACAGCTTTGCATCCTCCGTCACACTCCAACACGCCAGGGATCGTCACTTGTTTTCACCGATGTTTCATCATCCGTCTTCTCAGTGTCCGTTCAGCCGTGATAAGCTGTGAGTTGTTTATTTTCTTCCTCCTTTCATTCCTTCACCCCTTTCTTTCCTTCCTTTCCTCCTTCTCCTACCCTCTTCCTCCACCCTGTGAGTGCCCGCTGAGGTGTGATCGTTTCTGATTTACTCGGCTTTGTTATCTCACGAGAACGTCTGGAGTCAAACTAAAAAATGAATAATCACTTCCCAGTCGTCATTAGGTTACTGTGTGTTTTGAGGGAAGAATGAGACACATGACTATTCCACACTGTTTTATTCTTGTCTATCATGTATAATAAAACCTCACCTATGATGGGGAACTGATCATAAATTTGTATAATTTCCCGGCTGTAGTATGCTCGAGAGAAGAAAGGACAGGGAGGCAAATGCACACACAAACTAACGATCGATTCCCTTCCGTCACTGTGGTTTGCTCTTGCAGGAGGAACGAGGGGCATGGGAAAATCCTGCACTCTCCTTTCCGCGTCTTTTCTACGAAAACAAAGCAGTCACAGAGGGAATTAGTCGTAAGCTTGTTTGTGTATTCGGGCCCAGGTGTGTTTGTACTTGAGAGTAAGATCAACAGCGCTAAAGTGCGAAGCTACTCATGTTGAACGCTTCCGTACGAGGATGTCTTTATTTTATACTTGCTACTACCAGACGTTTTTATTCAGTTTTGGAACGAATTATTATTACAAATGGATTAAAACCCTTCAGTACGATGTTTGTCTTACCTGTTTTATTCATGCTGATACGAGATGTGTTCAGTTTATGAGAGAAGTAGGGTAGAGAAGGGATTAAAAAATATAGAAGGTGCGAGTTATGCTATTAATGCAAATCTTGTCATAAGGAATTAACCTGATAGTCTGTGCAACATAAGGTTAGGAAAGCTTCTATCTGGAGAAGTGTTGCCGTCAGTACTGATTTAAAGGCATACGTTGTTGGACCTGTCTTGTATGACATACGTTGAGTGTAACCAACTCCTTTTTCGAAAAATCAAAACACATGGTTGTAATCAATTTTTATTGGGTTTCTGGCCATGAAAAGAAAGAACAACTCTTCTACTTTCCTGTGATATACTTACTTTAGTAATTATTGAAAAATAAAAATGTTTTATGGGTGACTAAAGGAACCTAACCAAAATTGGCTTTTTTTTTGACGTTACTGAATAAAAAATTAATTACTCGGCCCGTATGAGGATTTAAGATCTGAGATTATATATGCTGCTTCTCAGGTCCCGTGGCCGTATCCTGTAAGTGGCTCACACTTCTGGCTCATGAGAGTCACTGTGGGAAGACACCCTGAAAAGGGCTAAAAAAAAAAAAAAAAAAAAAAAAAAAAAGGGAAATTTTCACTATACAAATTTTTTATGACGTTATGGTTCCCTGTATATACACCCTAATGACTTTGTAAATTTCGTTTGACACTAAACTATGATTTTAAGACCCAAATGATGAGGACTGATACTTTATATGACGATAATATGACGATAATATAAGACACAATGTTTAGTTTTCTTTTACTGACCTACATCCCCTCACAATCGGTACACAGGGTTTAGCTGTGGCTGAGACACACTGAGAGGTCACACTTGATGCACTGGTGTTCACAAGTGTCTCTAGTTCTATGTCTGACAGCAGTGTCTTTCCTTGTCCTTTTCCTTTGTCCTTTGTCTTCGATATATTCTTTATATTCACTTTAGTCTTCACTTTAGTCTTTTGTTCCACTTTTATCTTAGTCTTTATATAATATTACTTATAATCAGCAAAAAATATAAAAAAAAAAATAGGAAAAACCCAATAAAATAATATAGTACATAAAGTATAATATAAAGTGTAATATATGTAGTATATATATATTATTTCTATAATATATAATGTAAATAATATATATAATATATAATAACATAAGATACATAACAAAAAAACAGTCATACACATATATTTCCAAAAAAATAGTGGCACACTCCTATAGTAGTTATACTTGTAGAGCATACGTTAAGTCCTAAAATCGTGAGTCCTGCACAGCATACGATAGGTCTGATGGACTAAAAACGCAAATAAATCCCACAATGGGAAAACAAGAGGGAGCACACTTACTTCACACAATAGGCCTAGGCAAACACTTCACATACCTGGACGGCCTGGCCAGCATCTTCAAAGGAAGACAAGGTACCACATGTTTTACAAAAACAATATCCCAAAGTGGTGAAGATATGCCTTTAAGGGTTAGATAGGTTTTTGAAAGCGCGCGCGCACGCACACACAGACACAGACACAGACAGACAGACAGACAGACAGACACACACACACACACACACACACACACACACACACACACACACACACACACACACACACACACACACACACACACACACACACACACACAACTGGACAGCGGGCAGAGAGGTGTATGATATGTAAGGCGTCCATTCATCCAGCCCAGTTCTGCCCCGTCAGCCCCACTTAAACATCGATCTCATATTGAGCTCGTCCCGCCCTTGTCCTCCCTATCCTCTTTTTATCCACGTTTTTTTTTCTCCTTTACTCCAAGTCTCCACCCTTTCCTCTTCTTATCTCAAGCCCATTTTCCTCTTGTGTCCCTGATGATTTTTTTTTTTTTTCACTGCCAGATGATCTTAGGATGCATTTCTGGTACTGGAGGTGCTTGTAACACTCTCCATTAACCCCATCAGTAATAATGAAAACATATTATTATTATTATTATTATTTTTTTAAATATCACAAGCGTTTCTCTTTTTAATCTGATGGAGGACCTCTCGTAGTGACAGGAGCTAGTGTGTGTGTGTGTGTGTGTGTGTGTGTGTGTGTGTGTGTGTGTGTGTGTGTCCATCTCTCTTAGTAACCACGAAGCGTTCAGATGTCTAGTATGGCGTCACAGTAAATAACTTGCGGTGGAACGCGAGAAGGACGAAGGTGGGGTGTAGCTGTGTAGAGAGTGAGAAGCCACACCCCTTCCACTCTTCCTTCTTGTTTACTCCTTTCTCTTCTACCCTTCGCTGACCCTGCATCCGGAGAGAGAGAGAGAGAGAGAGAGAGAGAGAGAGAGAGAGAGAACACCAATTTCTCTTTTCCTTGTCGCATTCCGTACTCCTTTGTCTTCTCTTCTCTTCTCTAACCCTTCTTTTTCAACTATATCTTCTTCATCTGTCCCCCTCCCCTTTCTCTCTCTCTCTCTCTCTCTCTCTCTCTCTCTCTCTCCCCTCTTCACTTTCTCCCTCGACCCTGGCTTACTTCTATTACCAACGACCTTCCATTTTTTCAGGACGCCGTAACTGTCTTCCTCCTCTCATTTTTCTCTTTCTTCATGATCCTCTTCTCTGCTTCTCCCTCTCTCTCTCCCTCCCTCCCTCTCTCTCTCTCTCTCTTTCACACACACACACACACACACACACACACACACACACACACACACGTACACAATGGGCACCAGCAACCTTCGAACACCTTTCTTTTTTTCTCTTCCCTTCTCTCTTTCTCTGTCTCCACCGACCTCCCTTCCAGTGCCAGCGACCTTCCACCATTCACCTTCCCAACTCGCATCCATCCCTGCCAGACATAGATGTAAGAAAGGAAAGGATCGACGAAAATATGACATCACTTTGTTACTTCCAGTCAAGATATTTTGTCACAGTTTGGGAATATAATTCTCATGAAGTACTTTTCTATCTATCTATCTATCTATTGCCAGACGCCATAATCCCGTAAGGGGTGGTCATTTGACTTTGAGTTATTTGTTTTACGGGGAGGGGCACTAACCCTCCACCAACCCACTTGCTGACACGTAGGGAGCACGTATGTTCTGGTTATATGGTTACCACCCAGCGTTGTAAATGGTTTCTTGGCTTACATGAAACCATTTGGCTTGTCACTCGATGTAAAGCCACCTGTAAGGGAAAGACTTTTCCACTTTGATTAAATTCTGTCAGTTCTCCAGTTTTGTACAGTTTTATAGAATACGTATCTGAACATTTTACAGTGAGGACAAACTGTAAAATGTTAGCTCAACTAATCTAGTGTGAATGGATGCACTATGATTAGGCTATATCTCCTGGGCAGAGTCATTAACAAGGTAAAAGTGGGGTCAGACGCCATGAGGTGCTTAGCCGCGGTGCTCATCTTCGAAACTTAAACTTTTAAGCCTGGAGCCAGTTTTTTACCTGAAATACAAGGCCACTGCAATATCCAGATTACCTCTGTTGCCTCACTGAGGTGTTACCCTGGGTAGTCATTTTACCTACCAACACGTAAAGGGTTGATGGACACCTGGGTCGAGCAGTGCCAGCTGCCCCCACCAGGATTTGAACTCTGGAGCAGACGGGCCGGCAGCATCGCACTCAGCGACGCTGACCACTGAGCAACCTTCTCTGTACCGTACCTAATACATAGACGATGATGAACTAAATGCAAATGTCGATCAGTTATGGGGTTGTCTCCCCCACCTTTTTTTCAACGTCGTGATGCAACCTTGTTATGCTGTTATTATAAGACGGGGGGGCACAGGGACGGGTATTGTTTTCACCCGGTTTGTCTGTCTGTTTGTTTGTTTGCTTGTTTGTTGTTTGTCCGTCTGTCTGTCCGTCAACAACTTTAGCGAAAACTACTGGTGCTATTTTGACTAAAATTACAGGGGTGATGGGCTGTGACCTTCTGATAACCTGATTAAATTTTGTGCCAAATTGGGCCAAGGACCAGGTAGTAGGCCCCAAAAATGTAAAAAAAATAAAAAAAATATATATATTTTTTTTTCGATATAACCCAGTTCAAATTCGTCATATCGATATGAAAACAAAACCTAAAGGTACATCTTCCAAACCTACATCAAATAACATGCCTCATTACATCAGGGGGGGTCACCACCCAGTTGGCGGTAGGGGAGTCAATGTCAGGTGGGTCGAGCCTAAAATTTCAAATGAGCTTAAAATCGTCAATTTTCACCCGATTTACTCCAATTTTAATATGTGGCATCTTTAACTAGATATCCTGTTGTGTTTGTACGTCAACACTAAAGTGACTTCCGGGGACGGGTTTACTGTGCCTTGGCACCGCTTCTTGTTTACGAATTATGTTGAAATTCAGCCGTATTCTTTTAAGCTTTTCGTGTTCCGGAAGCCTCTAAAAGAGCTCTAATTTCTTTAAGTACGTTGAAGTGCACGAAATCACGACACAAAGAACCATTATTAATCAATGAAAAGCTAATATGTATCACTAAAAGTCCCCCCCTTGAATTTAATAGAGGCTATGGTGGCGGGGCTCAGATTGGATCCGTAACGTGACCAGTGACTAACGAATCAGTATCTCAGTGAGTTTGATGTTACGACTAATTAGCCAATCAGCACCACAAAGAGATAAGAGAGATTAGGCTGAGAGATCATAATAAGTTTTTATTTTTTATTTTTTACGTATTGTGTCACCAGTGCAAAAAAAAAAAAAAAAAGAATCCTAATAGCTATGAGGATAATGCATTGTTTTACAATGTAATAATCCTTCACCATACGCAAGAAGAAAAAAAAAATCCAGTTCTTTTTCAATTACTCTACAGTCCAGTGGGAGTGGGACTTCCTTATCCTTATGAATACCTGGCTTGTATGGGTTACAGTGATGCAATAAATAAATAAATATATAAAATAAAAGTCTACACCGCTCCTGTGCCAGCCAACATTTGGAAGGACGTGGCCTAAGAATGAGTTCAATGTACTAGTAGCATTTATGAACAACACAGAGCGACATAGATGCACAAATAATGGTCTAACATAATGGAACACTTAGAGAGCACAACACCTGCACCCGCCAACTAGCCTAAGGGAAGAATATTTTAATTTTCCCTGAGAACGTGACGTTAATCAGATTAAACTTGAGACTGAATTACTTCATTCTTGAGTAACCCTTAACATTTCCACAATCTCTGACTCAAATTAGATCAGCCCTATTCCAGTCGACTTTGCGGTGACTTTTACTTTTCACCTTTCCCTGTCACCTTGACCTTTGACTGTCTTCAAAATCAAATATCTTCGTTTTTGTTTTGGCTTGAACCATTCCTCAAAATTTAGTCGACATCAGACAAAAACTCCTTTTGACAATCATTCCATGTGGCTAAATCTTTGACTTATTTTTCTCCAGAAGAAAAGCCAACCTCTTGGATGATCCTTTGCACATCCGCAAAGTTTAATTTGATATATATCAAAAGTATTTTAATTACTTTCTTAACACAAACACATGGGTCGAACTTTGATCTTGTCCTGTGACCTGGATCTTTGCTGACCAATTGTTCTCACTACTGAATCTGGTAGTTTCTGCCTGACCCTTAACATTTCCACCAAGTTTGGTTCAACTCAGATCAAAACTATTCGAGCTAACCTTGCCCTGTGACCATGACCTGTGATCTTTACCTGTGACTTTGATCTTTGATTGTCCTCAAAATTAAATTCTTTTTATTCGTACTTTATCGCCAACTCTTCCACAAAGTCTTGCTCTAATTCGAATAAAAGTTGTTTAAGTTGACCCTGCCCTGTGACCTGGACCTTTGACCTATTGTTCTAAAATACAGTATCTTTACTCCATGACTGACTTTCAACACTTCCACCAGGTTTTGTTAAAAGTGGAAAAATAAAACTTATTGAGTTATTTTGTTTGTACACACACACACACACACACACACACACACACACACACACACACACACACACACACACACACACACACACACACACACACACACACATGGGCAGAATTTTATTCTTGTTCTGTGACGGTGGGCTCTAATTAGTAACTCTCAAAACAGAATTATTTCATTCTTGCCTTACGCCCAGCCTTTCCCCTAAGAGTGGTTTGAATTGGATTAAAACTGTTTAATCTAATTTTGCTACGTCAGCGTTTGACCTGTTCCTGTGACCTTGACTTTTATCACACTGCAAAAAAAGGGGGAAAAAAAATCTGGTTAACCCATCTGCTTACCTTCAACCCTTACTCCATGTGTGGTTAAAATCGGAATGAAATTGTTCAAGCTATTTTGTTGGCGCACCCCCCTCCCCACCCCCCCACCCACGCACCCCCTCCACAAACACACATGCCGACCAAAGTATAATACCAGACAAATAAGGCATGAAATGTGTATAACATTAAATTTATTTTTTTATGCCATGCTGGTGGCGATAATTCGCTACGTCATAATAATTAAGTATTCTTTACTCTTTTTAGTACGGTGAACTTTTTTTTTTCCTCCGCTATGCACTTGCAACTACCAGACGATTTTTTTTTCGTAGAGGATTCTTGTAACGACAGATTTACAAGCAATATCCATAATCTTTTCGATGTTATGAAGCATCTAGTTAACCTTTGCTGTCAGCAGGTTATTTTAATCAGTTTTGAAGAGAAAACTCGTAGTGAAAGAGCCAAGTCCTAAGTTTTAGTTTGCGCAATGACTGTTTAAGCAAATGCACCGCTGTTGTGTTTTCCTGCTTGCGATATATATATATATATATATATATATATATATATATATATATATATATATATATATCTGACATCACACGAATTGTTGCAAAAGTTTGTGTACTTTGAAGTAACTAAATTAATATTCTGACACAAATTTGTCAATTATTTGTGTTGGTACGTAGCCAAGGCATTGTCAGTGACGCATTAGAAACGTGGTTATGTATGGCAAAGATTCTAAATAACGAACAGGACTAGTTATGTAGGTATTAGGACAAACGGATGAACCGGCACAGTCCCACAGTTAAGAGAGAAACGATGATTAAAACTGATGTGCATATAAACAGAAAGACAAAGAGACAAAGAAGTACCAGTTGCTAACACCAGTCAAGAAATATTGGAGTTAATATTATAGTGTTATAGTCGTTCTTTATTCATGTCACTCACACAGCAATGGCACCATAAATACAAAAATATATATAATCTCTTCGTTCAGACAAGGTGAGGGAGAAGTTAATAGGAATCTGGAGTTATGTATAGCAGAAGGTAGTGGATGATGTTTCATATCTGGGATGAGTTGTATACAGTACTCTGTTAAATGGATGAAGTGGTCATAGCAAGTGGGATTTGCAGTGGAAGACGTTCAAATGAGATATAGCTCTGAAAATATGAGAGGATATTTAGAATCCTTCCTTGTTAGATGAGAACAGTTACAGATGCAGTTTTCGCTAGCATCCATGAGTCTAAGGCGAATCTATTTGGTGTGTCAGCAGATGAATTCAGGCATTATGTTAGGTGTTTGAGATGGGATATTTTTTAGGCGTAGGTTGGTGGCGGGGCGGGGTATGACGGAGCAGGGTAAGCGGGGGCGGGCTTGTAGGCTGGCTGGTGTTCCGGGTATTGAGCCTCTCCTTCGTAAGTCACCTCAGCCAGCAGACCGTCGCCGTTGTCTACGTAGGTGACAGTCTGTATTCGGCCGTCCGGGAGGTTCACCGTGTAGCTGCCCTCGGTCTTGTATCCGTCGCGAGACTCAGAGTGACCGAAGTTGGCGCCAGAGTAGTCGTCGGCTACACCGTAGTTGTAAGTGTACTTGGGTGGTACCTGGTGGAAGAATCAAAGTACGAATAATCAGTGATATCTCTGTTGTGATTATAGCAAGAAGTGTTGACCGAGTAGTTTATTGCTGGTTCATTGACCATTCAGGTTTCGTGCTCCCTTCTGTAACTAAAATCGGTTCTCTTTTCACTTCTCTGGTTTCTCTTTCAGCACTTAGATTTTACTCCCACTTCACTTGTTCCCCGTTTATTATTCACTCAGGTTCCATTTACATCTCCCTTGATCCAATCCATTACTCAAATGGGTTCCACTCTTACGTCCCTTTATCCTGTCAGTCTCTATAGTAGCTTCTACTCCCACATCGTTTGATCCAATATATTATTCAGATGGGTTCTGCTCCCACCTCCATTGTTCCTATCCAGCACTCAAACCAGCTCAACTTCCATCTTTCTTGTTCACCCGTTAGCTCAAATCACTCTAATTCCCATTTATCAGTAAGCTAGAGTCTACTTTCACCTTTCGTGTTCCAATCCAGGATTCAATCGGGTCTTGTTCTCACCTCTGATGTTCCTCACCAAGCACTCATTCAGGCTCTACTCCCACCTCACTTGCTATCAGCCTGCCCTGTTCCCAGCCAAGATTCCAGTAGGTTCTTCTCTCGTCTATATTGTTCTTAACCTATCTTCTTTTCCACCCCTCTATTCCCTCCATCAATCCCTGCAATTAGCACCTGGGTACTCACATCAGGGTACTCCTCGGGTGGGGGTGGGGCGGGGTGGCCATATGGAGGTCGGTCAGCCACGATCACGGAGGCAAGGCAGGCAATGATGACAAGCTGGGCACGAAGGGAGAACAATGGGTTGAGAAGCACATTGGAAATTCAATAGTAATAATATTAATTACCATCAACCTAACCCTATTCAGCAATAACTTAATGGCGGCGAGGAGAGACGCGGCGAGTCAGGCACATATGGATATCCAGCAGTAACAATATTCATCATCAGCATCAGCATCTAACCCTCATTCTCATAAATACACCAGGTGATTGGATCTAGAAAAATGAACAGGAAACAGGCTGAACCACACATCTATTCAATCATCATTTTTAATGACTTTACTATGTGAAGTCTGACCCAGGCTGGTTGAAATCACCTACAGGTAACAGGAATAGACAAGAGGAAGACCTCATCCTTCTAAAGCGGCTGAATCTTTGACAAATCTAGCCACAAAGTTATTGGAAGATCAAAACATCTCATATATAACATATACGGTAATGTACTGTATACAGTACTGTATAAATCGTCAATGTTTCACGTTGTTCAGTCAATACGAGTGTAATTTGAATTAGGGGAGCATGTTGTACCGTATCGTAAAGGCACAACTGAACATACATTTGGTTTTCTTATCGTCTTGTGCTGATTTATTCCAGGAGATTTGACTGATACCTATAACCAGTTGTCATTACTTGAACTGGCTAGTTTGAGGGATATTAGTGCAGAGAATTAGTTGTATGAAATATTAACACTTTGGATGAGCACAGTAAGCCAATTTCTGCATGTACTAGAATTCGAGGTTGAAAATCACACTAAAGATTACATAAAACTTGCGCTCGTTATTAAGGTCTGTTTCTGCAGAGTAAGTATATAGAAAGGTTTTGCAGTCATCTGTCTTTGTCCTTTATGCGAAAATATATTATGACAAAGAACTGATTTTTTTATTGCTTGTGAACAGACGTGAAAAATTCTGAGCTGCGGTTTCCTTGTCTTCCCTATAAAGCTCGTCTTAGTAACGAGAGATGAATTGACCGTAAGTTTGTTTGTGAACTAGCGTGCTGATCCCTGTGCATCGCCCATACCTTGAGCTGCATGGTGGCTGTGTGTGTTGTGGTGGTGGGTGGGACCAGCTCCCTGCTTATATATGGCGCCCCCTCTTGTTGCTGCTGCAGCTTTCCCCTTTACTCGGTTCACGGCCACAGCGCTCACTCATTTTGCAACATCCCCTCCTTAACGCCCCCCTGCCTCACCCCTGCCCATCGCTACTGTCTTTGTGTATTTACTTTTTTTTTTTTTTTTAGCTCCTCTTCATTAGTAACTTCTAACCCTTTAACTCATTTTTAAAAAAATCATTATTACGTTTCCCCCTGTCCTTAACTTGCCCCTTCCTCACCCTGACCCATCGTTACTGTCTCTTTATTTAGGTGTTGTTGTTGTTTCTCAGCAACAAATTGTTTCTCTTTAGCTCATTCTCCTTTCTTTCTTCACACTATCTGTCTTCTTGCTCTTAACTCCACCCTTCTTCACCCTCACCCATTGTGAGTATCTCCATTTACTTCCTCCTTTAGTTCGTCTTCAGTATTAACTCTCTTCTGCTATACTGTCCTTGTTTTCCTCCTTTGCGACTAGCTTTAACTTTAAGCATTAAGGCCGGGCCACCTCGCAGTGACTGTAAGGTCTGTGTAGCCTGTGTATCTGTGTAACAATGTAACACTCTCTCTCTCTCTCTCTCTCTCTCTCTCTCTCTCTTTTATATACAGTATATATATATACATATACATATCTATCTATCTATCTATATCTGTCTATCTGTCTATCTACACACAGTAAATCCTCGATGCTCCCGGGGGTTAGGGAACAGAGACCCCCACGAGGGTGGAAAATCCGCGAGCATCAAATTAGTTACCCCTCCCACACTGAAAATATGCCGACACGATAAAGAAAACAGTTTCTGATGCTTTAATGATAATGATAAATGATGATGCATGAACATAATGCATGCATCCATCCATCATCCAATCCTATGTCACCCCATGACAAGCGTAGGAACCCTGGGCTAGGGAAGTTGGTCCTGGCATTTAAGACGAGAGTGACCAGCCTCACTCATCCCTGAGTGGTATTACGTGTGCAATAAACCCCAGCCACCCTGCGGATATAAGCCTACACAGGCTCAGTCCGAGTGGAGCACCTTAAGTACCCAATAACCACCAGGCGCCATAATTTGGTTATATGGTTACTACCCACCCAGCGTAATAAATGGTTTCCTGGTGTACAGGAAACCATTTGGGTTGTCACTCAGTGTAGAGTTACCCATAGGCAGAAGGAAGAGGAAAAAATGAAGGAAAGAAAGACAGAAGAGGGAGTGTAAAGTCACCTTTTGGCAGAAGAAAGAGGAAAGAGTGAGGGAAAGAAATACAGAAGAGGAAGGATGGAAGACAGGAAAGGATAGACATCCAAAGCAGCACTACATCGAGTGAGTGGATGGAGGGTGCCCCCACCTACCACGAACATAATGCAAAATTCAATAAGCTGTACAATAAAAGGTTTTAAAAATACCATACAGTACAGGAATGTCAATATATTCTCATCGATTCTCATCAATGTACAATACATTCTCCTCAGTTCACCTTTCTGTAGGAAGATTAATTATTAAAATGTAGTTAAGTATGATGAGTTTTGACCAATGTGTGATGTTTATTGTGCGTCGTCTGCAACCCCGTTGGCACCAGGGGGAGAGGGGGGGAGGTCATCGTGTCTGTCCGCTGATGAGGTTCG